>NC_134402.1:274680447-274770447 GCF_038048845.1 Mixophyes fleayi
AGTGCAGTTCATTTTCTGATGACCCCGAGCTCCTGTGCAAGGGATCTGTCCAGAAGTAGACAAATATCAAGTTTCACCTGACTAGTGATTGCAGTTCGTGACTTACCTCAAGTTTGACTATCACTTTGAGCAATATATTGAAAGCATACACATACAAAAGAGATACATATAATAAAGACAGTTTGTATGTCAGCCTTACTATGAAGGTCTATTTAAGATATAAATGAGACTAAACTAAAAAGTATTTTACAAGATAACTTTGAAATAGAAGAGTTGCAATTAATAAAGAAGGTGATTCTAAAGTAGGACTTTCCCTAATGCAAACCTAGTGTAGATTGCAGTTTTATTTATCTTTAAATACTCATTAAAAATCCCTGCACAAATATGAGCTCCATAGACACAGTCTAACTGTTTAGTATTATTTTTAACCTTTCAAAAAAATGTATAGTTTGATTCCTATCATTATTTTTAATGTTACAGTCATTGGAACAGGAAATGAGGAAGTCAGTTTGCTACAGTTCAGACATCAATTGAGGAACAGTAGCCAGATACTAAAGATTATTTCTAAAGTTAAAAGTGGCTGACTGTAGCGCAAAATAGTGTCATGCGCTTCAAATTGCACGTGTGCCTTTATTTCCACCAAAACACATTTTAACAGAGCAAAATGGCAGCATTTATGGAGGCAAAGAAGTACGCACCAACCAATGGGAGGAGTGGGCAGAGTAAGGGTGTCCAATGCAAGGTATAAGATAGGCGAATCAGTTTACATACAGTTGTAAAGCAGAGAAGAACTGAGAATTTATATTTCAGAACAATATTTTTTAAATGAGATAAAGTGGTGGAGGGGGCACATATTTTTGAGCATAGCTTGCTTTGTGGAGGAGCATTTGTGGAGCAATTTGCACTCCCCAAATAGATTTGACATTTGCGCCAGCTGTGAGATGGCAGCTATAGTTTATCACCCTAAATGTTTACTGAAAGGAATCTTGCTCTTTCTAGCTGTACGGAGGTAGAATTCTTGCTCTTTACAAATGCACTTCTTGGCCCAATTTGAAACAAAGATTCAAACACATGAAAGTACCACATTAAAGACAGCCATGATGTACCCTATCCCTTAGAAATAATTTGAGCCATACATTTTTATAACATCTAAGGACAAAACTAAGGCATTTTTACACCATTTATCAAGTGAACTTCGTTCACTGTATTTACAAAGCACTAGATATATAGAAAAGGAAAGTGTAATACCATTTTACACTAACTTTACATTACATTTAATTTTTGATAAGTATGACTCTATCACTTTAGCTTATATTATAACGCAATGATTTATAGGAACCAAAGTACAAAGTCAAATGATTAGGGATTCTAGCTATTGTAATAAGACAGAATCCAGTGACTTGAGTAGATCTTTCTTGCACCCACTGAAAAATTAACAGTGAGACCCTAAACATTTTTATACATTGTTAGGGCCACACAGAACAGCACAGGGTTTACACAGTAGGAGTAAGCAAAACAACTTAAATTAATAATGTAAATAACATATAACTGAGCATCTGGGGATCATTATACCGTATATTATTTGTAGAAACAGGTATGAATAATAAATTTGGGAGATAGAGTTTGGGTGTGAACTTTATGATAAATGAAGTGTTTTCCAAAAATGTTATATAGCTGATTTCTTCATCATTTTCTTCAGCATTGTATTTGATTTCTAATGAACCATGAAATTAAAACTTAATTAGATACATTTTATTAAATTGCTTTAATAACGTCCTTTCAATTAGTCTTGTAATGCTGCCTTGTTGGTTTTAATTTAAAAGTCAACACAAGGTTTAATTAAACTGATGTATTCTGTACTATATGTTGTGAATGCAACTAAGTGATGCCTTAATGACTTTCCTGCATTCTATAAATTAGCCCACACTGACAATATCTGAAGTAATCCAACAATAGGGAATGTATTGCAATAGTTTTTATGATTTAATTATATGTATCTCTATTGTTTATTCCAAAGGCCAAAATCACAAATGTTAAAGCAGATAATATACATCAATATAATAAATTAATTAGCTACAATATTGACTTCAATAAGTACATTAATATAAAATGAGTCTTTGCTTCAATTGTACAATTTAATGCATTCCTAAGTTAATTCTATTGGGTGCATTTATGAGGCATTTCCATATTGATTTGTAAGAATATAGTGAGTGACATAAAGGATTAGAAAGTATACAGTAATGTGTTCACACTGAAAAAGGTCAGAATGGTCAAGGATACTGTGTTTATAAAATGAATACAGTAGATTTGTCTTCATGGGTTGATTCACTGCAATGAAAATACAGTATACCACACATTTAGAAATAGGAAATAAGAAATAAGAGTATTTGTTTCTACAGCTGATTAAATATTGGTATGTTAACAATTCTAAGTGTGAATGTATGAGTCAACATATTATACTCACTAAAGAAACATATAGGGTTAATTGAATACCTGCTTAATCTATAATGCACTTATTAGAGTAGATGACTTATTTTAATGTATTCAACAGAGATTACTTAAATGACTGTTCAGCTTCCATTTCCGGTTTTCAAGCCCGATTATTATAAGTTTTCTTAATAACAGGGACAGAGAGTTGGGCACTGCACCTGGCTAGTGAAAAGATGAAAATCTGCTTTGAGAACACACATGTTTCTATACGATGGATGTACTAGCTCATTTACAAAACCTGCACAGGGTTAAAGTACATCTTTTTATCCAGCTGTAGGAGGCAATATTTTGACAGAGACAGAAAGAAGACAATTGAAAACAAAGGTTTCATTGGGTGTTTGATTACTTTAATTTCTAGCTGCAAAAGTTCATTTCCTTGAAGTCAATTTGTTTTTGCTCTTAAATTTGTGTTTTTCATACACCTTGATGATTTTGTCAGTTTTGGGCAGAAACTGCCCTGGGAAATGTTCTGGATAGGTATTAGTAACTACAAAGGCAACACATTCTTAGTGGCGCTTAGAGTTCTAAAGCATAAAACTAGTACATTAAAATATAAAGAAAAAATCAATCAATTAAAACCTCCAAAGTGAAACAGCTATTTCCAGGAGAGATGTCAAATGAAAAATCAAATAGCAAAAGTGTAAGTTCTTAAACTGGATAATTCTATATATAATCAATCAATAAATAGCATCATAATTTAAAGGGTGTTGATTGAAAACAAATACCACATGCGCATTCACCTAGATATTTTTTGTAACCAAAATATCAATCCAAATATAAGCAACTAGCAAGGTCTCACTGGGCAGGTTACATTTTTAATCTGAAGAAGTTTTTATATATTAGCAAATTGTTTGATAAATAGGACAAATTTACTTTTTAGAAAATACGATTTGTTGGTATGTCATGTTGTCATTATGCTGTGTTGTGACAAGGTTTCTTTACAGTAGTCAAACAATTGTTTATAACCAAAAAATAATGTTTTCAATACTTGTCGCTCTGTCACTTTGTTGCATTATCGTGTTGTCGCTATGTGGTCTAATAGGTTACTTTTTCAATACTAAATAACTATGTACGATTTGGCAGTTTTACCTTGAGAGACGTTTGTTGCCAACAAACAAAAAAAATTCTTTTATATGTATATAAAATGTCAGATATTTTATTCAAACATATTGAATGATCAAACCATGACATTCAATTAATTCAATCATATTATAAACTCATGCATAATATATCTGGAATTTCAAATTGACCTAATGATGCAACAATATCATAATGTAGCTGATATCTTTTAATCATAATATAACACCAATTAATGTTTATGTATTTTTGAACTCAAATTTAAATAGTTTCAGACATGAAAATGCCTAATCCCTTATGGCATCCAATTTAAATGAGAACTATGTAGAAAATGTCTAGTGATATTAAAAGCAGGGAATTATTCCACACTTTGGGTTTGATGCCTATTTGGATCTATATTTGCTTGTCTAATGTAAAATATGCATTTTTGTACTGCACATGCTACATTTTATCAATGGGCCAACATGCTTCATCAGCTTTTGGCAGCCAGGGCTTTCTTGGCCCAGTACTGCCACAATAATACAGGGGGACCTTATGCTGCAGGTTTCCCTGTTAAAGTGCACCAAACCAGTCTGTCATAGTATGATGTTGGTAGCAACTTTTTGAGAGCCCCATGTTGTTTATCCTTCCCGCTAAAATTGCTGCAACCAGCTCCAGCTATAAGTCCTGGTGCTTAGATTACTTTGTGGGGACTTTTTATATTGTATTATTTTTAATACTACTGTCGAAGTCGTATAATTGGATGAATGAAAGTATATTGGTTAATGTTGTTTTGCCGTGAGATTGCGATTAGTATGCCACGTAACACGTGGCATACTGCGATCGCACGGTAAAATACGCACGCACACACTCGCACTACAACATTTAGTTATTTATATATATTTTATATTTATATTGATTCCATTCCACAGGGATTTATGAGCAGATAGTATTTAGTTTATTATGATTATATGTACACTTTAGTGTGATTCAAGGTCCAGGTTATAGGAAATGTGTCATGTCGGGTATGATTTTATTCCCCTATTCATCAGCAGTTGTCCGGTTCTTTCGCCGAAGAGATCGCACATTGCATACTCTAGTTAGTGATGTTAGGGAATAAATACTTAAAGTGATACTGACTGTAATGTGTAAATAGACTAGATTAAACTGGTTTCTGGGCAGGAGAATCATCTGGAATGTTGACCCTCAGCCTTGGAGGGGTTTGTTTGAACTAGCCTATGACCTGTTTATACTAGACCCACCTGAAGTCTGGACCTATAGAAGCAAGCCACGTCATCTGCATTGTTCTCTCTGTAACACTGAGTGTACCTAATATAGCTGTACTGGCACTGGCCTCAGTCTCTTCTGACCACAGTATTCTGGAGTGAAATACTGTTCGCAGGTTCCAGTGGGAGCGCAGCGAGCGCAAGCGAGCGCGGTATGTATGTATCTTTTGGTATTGGCTGTACTGTATTATAATCATGTATTCAATTGTTAAATTTTACATCTGCTAAAATAAATTACTTTGTGCTTTGGAAACACAAAACAATCGCTTATGCAATGCTTATTTGAAAATGATAGAATTACTTTAATACTACATTCAAAAGTCAGTCATCATCATCAACTTGATGAGCATCATGGTATGCTAAAGCCTACCCCAAGCTTTAATCATTTAGACACATTTAATATACTATGTTAAATAGGATATAAGATATTTTTTTAAACAACTTTTATTAACAGCGCAAAATAGCTACAAACAGGAGGTGAGCCTTCTACACAGAGGATGAATGCAGTCAAAGAGAAATATGTTATAATACAATGATAAGAAATAAATGATGAAATACGATAATACAAAATCATAGAGTTTAAAAAGAAATAATTCATTTTAATGCTTATTTTTTATTTTAATCAGGGGAAAATTAAAAAGGGGAAAGATGTGAGGGAAGGCAGAAAGGGGTTACCTCTCACCATCATCATCATCAACATTTATTTATATAGCACCAGTAAATTCCGTAGCAGTTTACAATTACGAACAAACACAGTAATAAAATCATACTGGGTAATACATACAGACAGTGAGGTAAGAAGGCCCTGCTCACAAGCTTACAATATATGGGACAATGGATGTTTGATACATGTGGGTAAGTGCTACATTTTGCATATTAGTCCAGCTAGAATGCAAAGGTAAAAAGTACTTAGTGGGCTATATGATCCAGTCACACAGCAATGTTGGTCAAAGGGTTGTTGTCCTATGTTAACTGTGTAGAGGGTGGTAATGGGATAACATAGGGAGATTAAGAGGGTGGTTGAGGAATATTATAAGCTATCTGAAGAGGTGGGTTTTTAGAAAGCGCTTGAAGGTTTGAAATCTAGAGGAAAGTTTTATTATGCAAGGGAGGGAATTCCATAAATTTGATGCAGCCTGAAAAAGTCTGTAACCAGGAATGGGAGCAGGTAATGAGTACAGATGAGAGACGCAGATCTCGCGCAGAACAGAGGTGTCGAGTTGTAAGATATTTTGAGAAAAGTGAGAAGATGTATGTTGGTGTAAATTTGTTGATGACTTTGTATGTTAATAGAAAAATGTTATATTGGAATTATTGAAAAATAGGCAACAAATGTAGAGACTGACAGTGGTTCAGCAGAGGAAGTGCAACAATTTGCACTGAAAATCAATCAGCTGCTGCGTGCAAAATAGATTGCAGAGGTATGGGTCTGATTTAGGAGAGACCAGTAAAGTGGAAGTTGCAATTGTCGATGCAGGAAATCATGAGTGCATGAATAAAAGTTTTTGCAGTGTCTTGTGTGAGCTATATACATATTTTGGAAATGATTTTTCGATGTATGCAACGTGATATAAGTATAGAGTAGTTGTGGGGAACTATGTATAGTTGTGAGTCAAGGATTACACCTAGGCAGCAAACTTGCGGGGTGAGATTTATGGTCATGTTGTCAACAGAAATATAAATGTCAGGCAAGAAGTTTCTGTTGGTGGGTGGGAATATTAACAATTCTGTTTTTGAAAGATTGAGTTTGAATTGGCGAGAGGACATCAAAGATGAAATGGCAGAAAGACAGTCAGTAATGTGGGACAACACAGGTGGCAAGATATCAGGATGGATAGATAAATTTGTTTATCATCCACATAGAGATGACACTGAAATCCAAAGGAGCTTTTTCGTTTTCGAAGAGAAGTGGTGTAGATAGAGTACAGCAGAGGACCTAGGACTGAGCTTTCTGTTACTGCAACTGATAAAGGAAGCAGAGTGGAGGTGGATCAGATAGGCTATACTGGTATAACCTAACAGTGAAAGAGTGATTAGAAAGATAGGATGAGAACCAGGATATGACAGTGTTTTGAAGGCCTAGAGATTGTAGCGTTTGTATGAGGAGAGAGTGGTCAAAAGTGTCCAATGCAGCAGAGAGGTTCAGGAGAATTAGAAAAGAGTAATGACCTTTAGCTTTAGCTGTGATCAAACTATTGACAACCTTGGTCAACGCAGACTCTGTGGAGTGTTGATGGCAAAAATCTGACTGTAGAGAACCCAGTAGGTTGTTTGCGGTAAGAAAGTGTGTGAGGCGAATGTAAGTAATTCACTCAAGCAGCTTGGAGAGGCATGGGAGCTGAGAGATGAGGTGATAATTTAGTAGAGAGTTTTATATCAAAATTTTGTTTTTTTCCATAGTACGAGTAATCACTGCATGTTTCAATAGTGATAGTAAGATACCAGTAGAGAGAGAGATTTCGGACAATGAAACAGCATTTATTGAAATATGTAGCTGAAATTGAGCTAAAAGAGTGGAGATGTGATATTTTAAATTCAGTCCAGATAGCCCAAGGTGTCTTTTTAAATGTATGTTTCGATCTGGTAATTTAAACAGGCACCGCCTGTGCAATGTTCTTAAAAAAGCCTAGAACATTGTACAGATGGCGCCTGTATGTTTTTGGACTGTGGGAGAAAAAGGTATCACTCAAAAGAAACCCATACAAACTAGGAGAAAACTTAAAAATCCACATGCACTTACTATATTTTAATATACTACTTTTAAAATACACTAACCAACAACTGCCCTCCCCCATTCAACTTCTCCATGCATTAGAGAACACAAGTCAATGATTCACAAAAATCTACATGCATACACATATACAATAATGTGTATCTTATGCAAAACTTGCATACATCTAATTCTAAATAAGCATAATTATAGCTGAGCCTATGCCACACAGCAGCTCATCGTTCTTAAAATGTACATATTGAAATGTTAACCTCTGTGTTGAAAAATTCAGATAAAAATGCTCATTGTGGGGAAATGATTTGCCAGGTTGTATTTGTGATCTTAAACACCTAGCTAAAATGTCTTAAAAAATTCAGCTTCAGTGAGTTGTGATGTAATCATTGGTGTAAGGAATCTTGTACACAGTGGTTTGCCATACCGCCATTTTTCCTTCTGCCTTCATTGTACAACTATCAAATTCCATTCACTTACATGTTCCATATCACAACTTCAAAATATCTACCTTACTTTATTAAACAAAAAAGCCCCCATCATCAGTCATACAATTCACACAGGTTAACAGTTTTTAACAGGCATGGAGTCCACAGAACACCATGCATGTTACACAGTAACCGATGTGCTATCCTATCTGGACTAATTAAAATGATTTTAAGGCAACCTGCAGCATGGGGTCCTCCAATCACAGTGCTGGTCAAGCTTTTTTTTTAGTAGAGGGCAGACAAATAAGTAGGTGTATCTGTAGTGATACCCTGGACCTATGGACAAGTACCATGCTTATTATGTTTCACTAGGTTACTGACTGATTAATCGAAACAACAACCAGATCCTTGAGGGCCCTATTGGGTATCAAACAAGGAATCAATTTCTTCACTGACACAGGTAGTGGGCTTGTTGAATATAACAATAATTATCACTCAACAGCTACAATTTATCAACAATGGTAACAGTACATGGCATGAAACAAAATACACATGAAGGGCAATAATACATTACACTTAAGAGTAGCGGTCATAGTGTTCTCCTCCAGTAGACAGATAAATTTATGCCTTCCAAGTTCTATTCGGCCAGTTTGGCAGTAGTCTGATCTAATGTCAGCCTGCTTTTGGTGAGTACATAAAAGGATAGAGACTTTCAGACCACAATGTATGCGTGCAGCTGTGCTTCTATTCAGAACTTAAAGTTCAACAGAGCTGTAGCCTCCAGCTGGGTTTTTTTTGCAGCACAAACAACAACAACTTGTCTCTGAAAAACTGTCCTCTTTTTACATTTTTCTGATTCCCACAGTTCTGAAGGAGGGTCAAGGGGGATGAGGAACCCTGATTCCCATATAATTCCAATCTAAAATACTTTTACTAACCTTCAAGGCCATCAAAAAAGCTGCACCAACATACATCTCCTCTCTTGTCTCAAAATATCTCCCAACTGGGCAACTCCGTTCTGCCCAAGATCTGCGTCTCTCATCCACCCTCATTACATCCTCCCATACCTGATTACAGGTTTTTTTTCGGACTGCACTTAGTCTATGGAATTTTCTCCCTCACACAATAAGACTCTCCTCAGGTCTACAAACTTTCAAGCATTCTCTGGAAACCCACCTCTTCAGACAAGTGTATAATATTCCTCAACCACCCTCTTAACCTCACTACATTACCCTATTACCACCCGTTACACAATTTCACACATGACAACTACCCCCTGACCAACATTGTTGTGTGACAGGATCATTTAGCTTATGAGTCACTTTTACCCTTGCAGTCTGGCTGGGCCGAAATGCAAAATGTAGACTTAACCTCATGTGTTAAACTTCCATTGTCCCATAGATTGTAAGCTTGCGAGCAGGGTCTTCTCACCTCTTTGTCTGTTTTACCCAGTTTAGTTATTAGTTTACCATATTTGTCCCCAATTGTAAAGCGCTATGGAATATGTTGGCGCAATATAAGTAAATGATGATGATGGATTTGGCAGTGTTATCCCAGGGGAGTTACTTTTGGAAGGGGGTTTTTAAGGGACCATGAGACCCCCAGAGGTGCTTGACTCCTTAAAATTTAGAATGGTCACAATGAAAAAATAGGTTGGGCTTTGGGTATATGGGGGGATAATCTTAGTAACTGTTAGTTTCAGGCTGACTTTTAACCCCTTGGTACATTCTCTTTAAAGATCAGGTGCAAAACTTAACTACTTACGATACTATTAGTCCAATTGCACACAAAGTTTTATAGCTAATTTATATTTAAGTGTTCAGTATCATGGTTTGTGTTCCTAGACTGTTTTTATGTGATGAAACTCATTGACGCTGAACATTTCAGACTATAACCCAAAATCATATTTTAAAAAAAACACAACAGTTGAACTGATGTGTATTTGGTACCATCCCAGGGCACTTTGAGAGATTCTCAGAGGAGAGCGTCTTACATAGACTTTTCTCTTAACTCTGACTGATTGAAAGGTTCAGACAGAGACATATAAGTAGAGGTGGGAAAAAAATTGGCATTCAACCCACTAGAGCATTGTTTCCCAAATGCAGTCCTCAGAGCACCCTAATAGTGCAGATTTTCCGGGTAACAAGTGAAGTAATTTCTACCACTTGTGGATCTGTTACAATGTTTCAGTCAGTAATAAATACATCTGTGCTCCAGCAAGGAGATATAGAAAACCTGCACTGTTAGGGGAGTGTGAGGACTGGGTTTGGGAAAAACTGCATTAGAGTGTAGATTACAGTTTTGCAAAAACTCACCATTGTGTTTCTTTTGCCCTTATATGTGTATAAGATTTTATTATATGTAAGAAAACTGACCTTCTATATTCCCTCGTTGACTTCCATGTGCAACTTGGCTAGCAGGGCTCAGATCGGGCTGTTCGGACATTCACCTGTCACTCGTTCCAGTATTGTGATCGGCTCTCCAATATGAACACATGATTGGCTCTCCGATGCGATCACATGATTAGGTCCATGGGGCGGGAGTTTCAAACTTTCTCCTATTTAAACCTGCACTGACACTTGTCTGGTGTCAGTGCAACTAGTTTGCTATGCCTCCAACTCCCTGTTGTTCTCTATTGTTACCTTCAACCTTGGATCTCCCTGTGCACCAGTATCGCCTGTCTGACCAAGTCTGTAGAACATCACAATGTACTTCATTGCCTGAACCATGTACCAGTATAGCCTATCTGACCAAGTAGGTCCAACCTCCTAGTGTCCTTCTATGCCTGATATCCGTGTACCAGTTCCCGGCATGTCTGACTACTCTCTGCCTGATATCCGTGTACCAGTTCCGAGCGTGTCTGACTATTCGCTGCATCACTTTGGTCCAGCTGTCCTCCTGCGGACTCCTTTCTAAATTCTATCCAACAGCAGGTTCCTCAATTCTCTCAAGACCTCTTCCTGTGACTCAGACCTAGTAAAACATCCTGAGGCAATCCTGAGGGCCACGACCTGCGGGTTCCTGGCAGCAAAGCCCATGCCGCCAGGATGAACTTTGCTGCCAGGAACAGCAAATATATGAACTGCATTCATATATTTAACATCTAAAATAAATCTGTGCATATTTCAAACATTTCTCTGTAATACTACTGTACTATAATAACTTATACCACTCAAAGTGGCCTTTAAAATGCTAAGATTTATGGCTGATAAAAACTTTTTTTATCCATTGCTTTTGTATTCATATTTCTAGATTCAAATTAGCTGCATATTTTAGTTTATTTCAAATCTATTTTATCCTTTCATTATTCAGAATGATCTCAATAAGAGAGGTCAGTCCCTTATTAACATATATAGTGACTTTAACTGTTCTTTTAATTTCGTACTCAATTAATGAGCTAAGGAACTATGGCTCTTTCTGCTGAGTTATATGTCACATAAAACGTCTCCAGCTGTGTCTAGTTAGAAAAAAGAAACTTCCCATGATAACACTATCTGTGCATCTGGGCATTTTTCTATAACGTAATATTCTTTTAAAAAAACTTTAATAAAAGAAAATGTTCTTATTTTTGCTAGCAGAGTCATAAAAATGACTGGTTAAACAAGTAAAATGTACTTAATTTAAAAATATCCGATAAAATTATTTGTTGAATACACTAGTTTATCCCTTCTGTCAGAGGTGGATGCCAACTATGGTCTTAGCTCACATGGGTAAATTTAAAGAGGGATTTTATGTGCCGTGGCATGTTGCAGGAGGGACGTGTCTATATCCAACTGCGGAAGTGTCATGCATCACTTTGGGGGTATGTTTAACACTTTTTTCCTATCATCAATCCCCCTTTCATCGTCATCTCCCCCAAGTCATCCTCATAACATGTCCAGTGCAGTCTCCCCCAATATCATCATTTCCCCCTGCAATCTCCCCAATACCCTCACCTCACTTAACTATGACCAGGCCAGTCAGCTCCTGCTCTCTTCTCCTGCTCTTGCGCACACTCTGCAACTATCTTTCTCAAGAAAGATGGAAACATCCCAGTTCCTCTGATTTGAATTTTGGAACCTTAGAATGCTGGCTCATGAGCATGGCATTCTGAAGTATCAAATTTTTAGCGGTATTGGTGGTCAAAACTTTTTTTTTATAAATTAACAAACCAGATTTGTGGTAGCGAAAAGTCCCCCAGCACACTGCTGCTATAAATTAGTAATGGAACTGCTTTTCTACTGGTACAGAAAAATGCAGAATTCTCAGTTACACAAATTTGCAAATGCATGAAAAGCCACCTCCCCTGTCAAGCACTTATACTAATACGGTGGTCCTAACTCTAGATTTGCAATAGGCCTTAACCATAGAAGACCAATCCGATTACTTTAGCCAATCAAGCCACTCTTTGATGGTGTACAGTGTTATCTTTAGAAAAATCCCTCAAAAACCTGAATCAAGCTTACATCAGTTTCCAACTTATCCAAGGACACTTTAGATTTGTTGGCAATGATTCTCATATCGTCCCTGCTAGTATCTGCAGTTTTATCATTGAAGTTACCAATTTACAGGTATCCTGTTCAAAGTGTTGGTCAATGACAGCAATCATTGAATCTATGAGTGGGCTAAATTAACTTATTCTCTCTTGCTTCTATTTTGTATTGAAGTGATGCTGGGACCCAAACATGTCTTTAATATGGGAGGATGTTTTTCTCTTCTTAACTGGGTAAATCAATATATCATTATCTACACAAACTTTTACAATGTCATTGAAAAATGAATGAATTGTTCTGAGCCACTTCTCAGTCACTGAGTCAGTCAATGAGTTCCATAAGCTCTTCCCACTGTCATTGTAGTAAGTTGAGATCTGGGCCTTGAAGAGCCTTACTCACCTTTGCCATCATTTAGAAAATAGGATGCATCATATTGAAGGCCAAAGTTGAACTTGAATGACCTCTGGCTTTTATTTTAGTATCAGCAAGCTGAATTGTTTTAATAATCCCTTGAAAAGTTTGTAAAATGTTGGAGTAGTTTTGTTTTACAGCAGTCACTGCTTCTGCTATGATTGCCCATCTTGTGTTTGATGACAAAGGGCCTGATTCATTAAAGTTCTTAAATGAAGAGGATCCTTATTTCAGTCTCCTGGACAAAACCATGTTACAATGAAAGGGGTGCAAATGAGTGTTCTGTTTTGCACATAAGTTAAATACTGACTGTTTTTTCATGTAACACACAAATACTTGATTGCTTTTTTGTACACTGAAATTTAAAGTTGATATGTGTGTGTTACATGAAAAAACAGTCAGTATTTAACTTATGTGCAAAACAGAACACTCATTTGCACCCCTTTCATTGTAACATGGTTTTGTCCAGGAGACTGAAATAAGGATCCTCTTCATTTAAGAACTTTAATGAATCAGGCTTTAACTAGATTCCTACTTCTTGTGACATCTTCTCTATTACTGCATGTTGCAGAGAACATTCAAAAAAGGCATGAGTCTGAATAACGTAAAAAAACCCCACAAAAACAGTTCAATTCTGTTTACTTGAAATACATGCATCTAATAGGATGAGGCTGAGACATATCAGTGCAGAGTTTTTCACTGTTTCTTTCTATTTAAGTTATTTGAACTCCTGCAGTACATCCAGACATAGTAAATGCATCATCAACACAATCAGATATTACTGATGATAGTCAATTTTAAGAATTTTAAGAACGCATTCAATTGGTGAAAATAGACTGAAAATCAACTGTTGATAGTCTTTGAACAGACACAAGGGGCCTGATTCATTATGGAACATAACTGTTGATACTTGTCATATTTTGTTTTAAATTGCATTGCACATGCCCAGAAATGAACTATGAGCCAGAGAATGCAAGTGTATGCAATTAATCTTCGAGCGCAAAGGACAATTAAGACAACCTACGATGTCATGAATGGGACAGGAAAGGGAATGGCGTATGCATGTAGTCAATGTACAGTCAATGTCAATGTACAGTAAGCCAAACTTGAACGCATACAGCAGTTTCCAATTAAAACTCTAAGGTACGTGATTTTCAACGGTTGAGTTTGTATGTTAAAACAAATGCTTGCAATCAGGAGCAAATGTAAAAATGCATTTTATATACAGGAGACATTAATAACATCATAATTAATTTATTTAATGGGGAGGAAAATGAAAAAATAAAAACACGGTTTTAAATGTTTTTCACTAACACTATATTAGATATAACAGATGAGAATACCTGAATACTTTTTTATGTGTGTTTTTCTGGGACTTTATATTTCACATATGTACTGTACGTTTCCTGCAGTGTATTGTCTGTCAAAGCGGAGCATACTCAGATATTCAACAAGAGATCCAGTTGTAGTTGAATATTGATGTGTGCATGCCCTATTTACATGTGATTGTTTTTAATAAAAACATACATTACATTTGTTTTAGGTTCGTTGATGAATCAGGCCCAAAATTCTCGACTGGACATCTGTTCATGTTGTCCACAGTCAGTAGTATCACCTGCAATTATTGAGAGCACTTTTCCATTCAACTAAGGCACAATATTTTGTTGAACAAAATTATTTAAGTCCACAAATAAATCATTTTGAATGCTATTACTCAGATAGGTAGTGTGTCAAAGAAATTTTCACTATGCAATCATGGGATCATATTTTTGGAGCATATTGACAACATTTAGAAATAAACCTCTCTCAAAACTGTCAGATTTTTCATTGTGACCCCTGAATGGTCACCCACCTTTTGTCAAACACTGAACAATGTCAATCAGTCGCTCCATTACAGTTTGGTTACTGAACCGTAGTTCTTCTTATTTAGACAGATATGCCCACTTGCCCTCATACAACAATATATCAATAGCTTTCCATTTTTTAAAAGTTGACCATGAAAAACAGCAGAACATGTGAGATTTTGACAGCTGGTGATTTTAAAAACATTTGTTAGACCTATGCCAGCTTCTAAATAAGTGCTGAACTAGTGTAACCTGTTTCATAATTAGAGGAGAAAACATGTCAGTAAAAGCAGAATGCTGCAACCTTTGATGGACTATAATCAACCGCCTGTACTTTTCCAATTGGACTGGAAACTTGTTTGTTTAGACCCTATTTTATTTCTAAGAAATATGCTCATTCTGGGCTGACAAGGACCTATAGACAGAGCCGGATTTAGACCTCATAGGGCCCTAGGCAGGATACTGTTTTTGGGCCCCCTCCCTGAAACAATCCATAGCACTATATTTTTGCAGCCTACCATATACCCCTATAGTTACGTAGAAGTGAAAGCATGTGTCGCCGCATGCCTACCATATACCCCTATAGTTAAGTAGATATGAAAGCATGTGCCGCCAAAGGAGGTGAGGGCGTGGCCTGCATCTTTGGGGTCGTACCTAACATGTGAAAAGAGCAAGGCCACCCTGCTGCAGAAAAAGGCCCCCCTAAATAATTACCAAGCAGTCCCGTTTTTTTAAGTAGTTGGTTCAAAACAACTTAATAAATATTGAAGTCAGGGCAGAAATACTTACTTAAGTTGTTTTCAAAAATAATACGCATAAATCCAAGTATGTGCTCTTGTCACTTTTGTCCCTCTATCATCACACTGTGCCCCTTCATTGTCACTTTTGCCCCTTCACAATATCACATGTGCCCTTTCACCATCACCTCTGTGCCCATCACCACCTCTGTGCCAATCACCATCACCACCTCTATGCCCATCACCACCTCTGTGCCCTTTACCATCACCACCTCTGTGCCCTTCACCATCACCACTTCTGTGCCAATCACCATCACCACCTCTGTGCCTCTTCACCATCACCACCTCTGTGCCAATCACTATCACCAATTCTGTGCCCCTTCACCACCTCTGTGCCCATTACCACTTCTGTGCCCATTACCACCTCTGTGCCAATCACCATCACCACCTCTGTGCCCTTCACCATCACAGTGCCAATCACCATCACCAATTCTGTGCCCCGTCACCATCGACACTTCTGTGCCAATCACCATCACCACTTCTGTGCCCCTTCACCATCACCACCTCTGTCCCTCCGTTGTTTTACTTACCTATCTATTGCCTTTCTTCTCCGGTGCGCTGCTCCTCCTCGGTCAGTCCAAACAGATTTTTAAAAAAAAGAGTCATGTGATCGCTCGTCGGGTCCCGGCAGCCTCTCCTCCTCTCTCTATCACTGAGACACTGAGAGGAGAAGAGGCTGCCAGGACCCGATTTGTGGCACCCGACCCCCCCTCCCCCGATTTTTTTGCTCCTGTCCCCCCCCAGCTGTGCACCCCGAGAGCCGCTAGGCCCTAGGCAGGTGCCTAGGTTGCCTAGCGGTAAATCCGGCCCTGCCTCTAGATAATCGAAAATGGTGTTCTAATATATTTTTTGGAATATCACAGACTGTGTTATCAGAATACTTGATAGCTTTAAGTAGGAATTACATTGACATGAACTAAGAGACCAGGTCATCTGTTGGTCAGAACTGTAAACACCGGAATTGGTGACAGCATTTTCTTGAAAAAAGTTCTTAACCAATAAGTCAGAGGTGTTTTTTCAGCACTTTCATTAGAATAAAATATTTCTGTTTCCTAAACTTAGCAATGAATGTATCCATATTTCAATATTAAAAGTAGGTAGGCTACAATTGAATTTATACGTAAAGCCAAGGGCTTATGATTCTATTTCACAAAACCAGTACCTAAGTCTTGGTTTTTGTTGCTCTCTTTAAACTGTGTTGATGATTAGTTGCAATTGTTAGCTGCTGAGTTGATCTGCTGCATCCTCTAGAACTGATTGCATTAAAACAATTGAAAGAAAAAGAAAGCAGAATTGTTAGGTAGCTTATTTGAAGAAAATAGGAATTTATAGCAACTCTTATAAGCAAAGCACATCTATATAATCCTATACATGTACAGTCAACTCCACCTTACTACTGTTGATGCTGATGCTGCTACAGACACTGTGACTCTCCAATACGTCACACCACAACAAGTGAAAGTAGACTTAGCTCTGTGCTCCAGAGGGATGAGGGAAGGGACAGGCAAGTGTAGGCCAGTGAAGACTCATTCACGTAACTATGAATGAGTCAGACCTGCACACAGTTAAAAATATGTCTGTCAGGAGCCATATCTCTCGCATCAGTTGTAAGGTTGGTGCAAAAGATGTGTGTGGGGGGTGCTCATAGCCTTGACTATAGATCCACGGTGCTAATTGAATCAGCCCCTATATCTTACCTGTATCACTCACTAGTGGAGGAAGCTGGGTTGAAGAGGAATAGAATAGAGAGCAAGCAGAGTTGGATGTAGGGACATAAGATGTACAGCTAGAGGTTGGCTGTGTAAACATCTGCCTCTTTAAGGCAATAGGCAATGTGTGGCCAGCCGACAATTAATTGAATTTGGGACTGGCCTAGCTCACCCCAAGTGGCCTCATGACATCATGGGGAAGAGGGTAGTGGAATCAGTCTTCTGGGAAAATTTCCAGCAAGGTCTGAGGCCAATGCATCGCTACTTGAAGGAAGTGGTGGAAAATTTATGGTAAGGTGTCACGAATACCCAGCCTGTCCCAGATACAGCAATGTGAACTGCTGGCCGTGACTGGCATCACCTTATTAACTTAGCAATGAATACACCTTTTCTGCCACCACAAAGGATTTATTATGGTGTCCTTATGTTCACCAGAACCACTCATTAATGTTTTACACTTAAATCACATACACATGTAGCATGAACCTCCATGGGCTTTGTAAATTCACAAATAATCACGAAGAATACACTAGATTAAATTTATTTAATCTGAAAAATGTTTCCAAGGCTTATTTACAAAAATTAATACCAAGACATACAATATGAGTTTCCGAAAATAAATTAGGAAATAATATCAGAGTTACGACTTACTAGATGAGACCTGGTATGTGAGATAACAGAATTTAGGAATATGGGACATTTCAGTCTTGATAGACTCCCTCATGAAAATGCACAATCTGAGGTCTAAAGCATAAGATTTTAAACCCTTTTTCCACATAGCCCTCACCCCCCACTTTTTGAGTTTAGCTGACAATAAAGACGGATTGATCTCCCCAATGTCACAGGGCTTTCAAAGTAAGCTAGGGGTGTCCTGAGATCGGAATGTTTTCAGGGCCTTGAGTTCTCACCTCTGCTCTTTCTGCTTTGGTAAATGGTTTACAACTTTGGGCTTCAAACACCTCCAAGAGCCTTATCTATCCTTGGTCTGGCTAATTTCAACAGATATTGACACTTGCATATGTTTCAGACTCATGTCATTAAGCAAAGCACACATTGAGATTACATTACAAGGGTACATAAAATATTCACATTGTCATACATGAATTCAACAGAAAATAACAATCAGTCATTGAATATACTATATAATCATCACATAAGGTCTGTTGCCAATCTGTCCATGCTTGGAGTAAGTTGTTGCCAAATCTTAATAATACCTGTGTCATGTAACCTCAATACAGCCTGTATAATGCTATATCTGCGTCCAGAAAAAGTAGAGGACATATGTTAGTGTGCCAATAAAATATTATACACTCCCCTACTATTGCCTGAAGCTTACCTTCCCAGCACAAAACCCACTTGGATGACTAATTCAGAAAGAAAAAGGGTTTAATAATGGTATTGGTCTCTAATTCTTGCACATTTATCACCCTTTCCTATAAATCCCTCAATAACATCACCCCTTCATACATCTCAAAATTCTCTCCCACCCACTCGCTTAGATCTACTTCTGACCTACGCCTTTCATAATTTTTGGTATCTACCTTTCATTCCAACTTACAAGACTTCTCACAAAATGACTCATGGGTTGTATTTATGTCATTGAGAGCAACAAGCATTTCCGTTTTTTTCTCAACATGGTCAGCTCTATCCCCTAACTCTGTGACAGAAGATTATGTGTTTTATTCTGTTGCTGTGGATAGGAGGGAACCTTTCTTTTTATTAATTGTTGTTATGGGTCCCTCTTTTGTTATTAAGCACTCTAAATCTACCTGTGGTCCTGATATAGCATCTCCCTTTGCTTCAAACAATGGGGAGTGAAAGCTCCCTAAAGAGCAGTTTCCCCAGTGTTAGGTTAGTACATATACATTTTTCACACCAGATAGGTCTAAACTGGTTATTCCCTCCTATATGTAGAGACTCTCTATTATATAAAAGCCTCATTTCATGACTACAAGTCTCCAGGAATCTGGGAACTGCAGTTAGGGAGTTCCTCATAGGCCTCTACTATAACTAGCAATATGCTCATGGAAGTGTGTGCATTCAAGGAGGGTATATTAACACTTAACTGTGTACTGATTTTTCAGTGTCTGTTTCTGGATGGGCTCTCAATTCTGGGTTTTTGGTACACACTGATTGGATTGATCACTGTGGTTCCAGTCTCTGCACTGCTCCTGGATGTGGAGGGGTTGGCAAACAGTTAGCCTGGGCAGTATGATGGTGGGCAGCCTCAATCCACGTTAAACCTATGGTTAAGGGTTTGCCTCTGGGAAACTTAATGAATGCCTTGGTGAATCACTTTTACAAATTTTAAGGGGAGAAGGGAAATCTCTCCACAGGTGGTACATAGTGGAAGGCACTATGGAAGCCTCAAAATGCTTTAGGTACCATGCATTTTTCAGTTCCAAGCAGAGCTTTGGTAAACCTTGTCTTGCCAGTGCTTGGACATGTCCCGAACGATGATTTATTAACGGGTTGTCCTAAAATGGTGGGATATGTTCCGCTTGTAGTTTCAGATGTTTATTTCAATCAAAGACTGCTGGTATATTAGACAGCGAGCAGAACTTCCTGGGGTGGGTGCAATCTGATCTTATAGTTGCCGCTTCTATTGATTTTAGGCTTAATGTTGCTGTCACTCACCGGACCGTGAGTGCCTCTGCGCTGGTGCGTGGTTCTCTAGCCTTCCTGCCGGCGCCTGTCCTGAACCGCGGCCGTCCGCCATCTTGATGTACTGCACATGCGCAGCATCCAAGAACTTATGACCTTTGTTTTTAATCTCATTGGTGGATCAGGCACCTCTCCCTATTTAAGGTACCTGTGCTCATTACCTCCTTGCCTGATCTTGAGTCTCATTCCCTGTGAGTCTCTTAAAGTGTCTCCTGTGTTCTGCTAGTGTCCTCAGCTTCCTGCTGATTACCTGCTCTTCTTATCGGGGGTTCCCATACCCGCTACATATTCCTGTATCCTGCTCGTGTCCTCAGCTGTCTGCTGGATTACCTGCTCTGCTCACCTGGGGTTCCCATACCCGCTACAGACTCCTGTATCCTGCTCGTGTCCTCAGCTGTCTCCTGGATTACCTGCTCTGCTCACCTGCGGTTCCCATACCCGCTACAGCCGTTCAGCGCTCCCGCTGTACCTGCATATCCTCGTGGACAAGCTTCTCTACTCATCAGCGGTATGCTTATTGTTATTGACTATCAACTGTTACTTTGCATATCCGCCTAGGACAAGCTTCTCTACTCAGCAGCGGTATCCATACCCGCTATAGACTATTTGTTGTTACGCTGCATATCAGTTTGGAACAAGCTTCTCTACTCAGCAGAGATATGCATACTTGTGATTGACTATCAGTTATTATCCCGCATATCCGCTCTGTGCAAGCCTCTCTACTCAGCAGCGGTATACATACCGTTATAGACTATTAGCTGTAAACGCTGCATATCTGTTTGGAACAAGTTCCTCTGTGCTCTCAGTGTCTTCATACCGTTATTGACTCTTTGCATGCCTCCACTCAGCCGCACCTGAACAACTCCTCACTTACTAGCAGTGGTACAACTTGCTGTACGCAGACCACTGACTTCCCCGCTACCTACCGGCACCTGGACAAGTCTTCTCATCACAGCAGTGGTACAACTTGCTGTACGCAGACCACTGACTTCCCCGCTACCTACCTGCACCTGGACAAGTCTTCTCATCACAGCAGTGGTACAACTTGCTGTACGCAGACCACTGACTCTCCTGTTACCTTCCTTCACCTGCTCACATCCACCCTGGTCTCCGTGGTTCAAACCTGCCTTTCCACTATAGATGCAAGTCGCTGACTCATCTACCAGTATAGCTGCAAGTCGCTGACTCATTTACCAGTATAGCTGCAAGTCATTGACTATCATCAATTCCATTGGCATCCTCTCTCCATCTGCTGTTATATACGTTCCACTATTCACCCTGCTGCCAGAGGACCGCTGTGCAAACTCCGCCTCTCTGCATAGCATAGTCAACTGGTGAAATCCTGGGCAAGACTCCTAGTGCCCGTGACAGTTGCTGGGGCCTTGGAACAGATATTAGCCAGCTGCACCTTGAACAACAGTAAGACAAGCTTCAGCAGCTGGTACCTGGGCGGTTGTTCTGGATGGATGACTGGCCGTATGTTGAGCTTGCAGGCTACAGCACACTGTCAGTTCTTGGAGTGAAGGGATTCCAGTTGAGTAGTTTTAAGAAGTCCTGAGTGAGTTATAGCCAAGTTGCCTGCTGATCTTGTTAGTTTGACTAAGCCAAGCCTCTTATCACCTTTTTATATTAATAAACATATTTATAAGTATGATAGATATTTGATTGATAAGTGGATTATATCAGCATTCAACCTTATTATTCACATTATCGATGAAAAATATTAAATCTATATGTAATACATGTAGAAAAATATATTTTCAC
The DNA here is from genome assembly GCF_038048845.1 of Mixophyes fleayi. Classification (NCBI taxonomy): domain Eukaryota; kingdom Metazoa; phylum Chordata; class Amphibia; order Anura; family Limnodynastidae; genus Mixophyes; species Mixophyes fleayi. Next base: position 274,702,091 of record NC_134402.1, read on the forward strand.
TTCATACCACTTCAATGTACTTAAATTTAAAAGATTATCAATTTGTGACATTATTTTATACAGTGCAGGTAAGCTTCAACCTAGATAAAAACTAATAACATTAGTTTATGTTAGGACTGGCCAGAAGGGGAAGACGTTGGCATGAGAGGGACAGCTTAACATATTTTGCAATATGTGGAACTAACATTCCCTTTTTTAATACAGAAAAGAAGTTAGAACAGCATTAACTGTGTATTTGGTGAGTGCAGAGTATCCATTTTTTTATTTATACAATGTGGGCAACCACTCTGGCATTCCAGTTTGTATATGGAAAGGGCAGATTATCAATGTCTGTACTGTCAGTACAATACTTTTCCACGCCCTCGGAACTAAAAATGAGGCAAAACGTCAATGTTGCGTTGTCGGATCTTGCGAGTTTTGGATTCTAAAAGTACCGCCCTCCACTGAGATCCGGTGCCATTTCACAGACAAAGAAGTGGTAGCAGTTCTTGGCAGTCTCTAGTGCAGTTGGCCAGTATCATATCTAAAACATAATGAGGAGAAATGGCAGTGTTCTTGGCAGTCTCAAGGGACATTGTACTGTGCTCACACTGAAACAGGAGGGAAGGTAGTGTTTTTTTTTTAAGTCTCCAGTGACATTGCTCTGTGCCATAGCTCACACAGAAAAAGGGAGGGGTAGCAGTGATCTTTTCACTTTCCAGTCTCCTGTCACATTGTTCTTGTCACTCTCCAATCTCAGTGCCATTGGTCACAAAGACACACGGCTTGCATCATTCTTGTAACTCTCCAGTCACATTGTTCTCATCACTCTCCAATTTCAGTGCCAAAGTTCACACAGAAACAGGGTCAGAAGTTCTCTTGTTAATCTCCAGTCTCCAGTCACATTGTTCTGTGCCATTGATTTGGATTCACATCAGTCAAAATAAGGCCAGGAGCACCAAGAAGCTGCTGGCACTAGTCATGATGATAATAATCCATCTACGTCATCTGCTAAAGTCTATGTTCAAGTGCATACTGGTTTTAAGTCCGGGAAACAAAAAGGTAAAAACATTTTTTTTTACCTTGGTAAAGAAAAAAAACACCTCTAATAAATGTGAACGTTTACTGTAGAAAAATATAAAATTGCCAACATGCCATTCTACCCAAGATATTAACAAGCATGTCAGCATCAGCTAGCTCCCTTCTCTCACCTAGATCCCAGCACCTGCAATCTACACTGTCATCCTCACCTTCATCCTCACCCTCATCAGTGTGTACATCATCCTCACATAATACTAATTCATACCGCTGGAATCCACCATTACAGAAGTCTCTGCACTTTGATGTAATTGCCGGTAATGGCCTTCCTCGTGGTTTTTGTAGTTTATTTTACGGGAGAGCTGTCACAATGATTTGGCAATACTTTTAGACCAAAATAAACATCAAAATGTTGTGCTGACCCATCTGCATCACCACTGGTTGCCTTGGGAAAGCTAAGTTTATTCCTAGACAGAGAAACTAAAGAAGGAAATGTTGTTATGTCATGTACCACTTGAGCTGCAAGCTTGCTGACCAGGAGCTCATTGCATCTCTTGTGATCTGGGTCAATTGCAATAAAAGAAAAGACATCTTAAACCTAAGATCAAGCACAGTCGCCAAAATATATTGATCCGATTTCAAGATGTTGATAACTCTTGGATCCTGGTGAAGCAAATAAAGTACTTGATCAACAATTGCAACATAGTTAGCAGAATTGCTTTGTTTCATCTCCTCCTTCAATTTCTCTTGAAGTAGTCAACTGTGAAGTGAGTTCAGATACTGCTAGCTTGAACAAAGTGATTCCATCAATTAGACTTTTGGAAAAGCAGCTTGAGAAATTTAAGGATGAGTTGAAACAAAGCAATCATGTATGTTAGACTTGTAGATCAAGTACTTTATTTGCTTCGCCAGGATCCAAGAGTTATCAACTTGAAATCGGATCACTACATTTTGGTGCCTGTGCTTGATCCTAGGTTTAAGAGCTATGTTTTCTCTTTATTTCCAACTGTCCCAGATCACAAGAGATGCAATGAGCTCCTGGTGAGCAATTTGACAACTGAAATAGTACTTGGCACGACGGCATCCCCTCCTTCAGTTTCTCAGGCTGCTGCTGCTAGGAAAAAGCTAAGCTTTTCCAAGATACAAGATGGCGATGATTCAGCACAACATTTTGACATCTGGTCTGCCCAAAAATCAAGGCACCTCTGTCGTAACTGCACCTGATTCTACTGTCAACATCCAAAGAATGTTGGAGGATTATTTTAACGACAGTATAGAAATAGACGGGTCAGACAGTTCTTTTACATACTGGGAGAAAAAAATGCAATTTGGAGACGCATGTACATACTCGCTTTACAATACCAAAGCTGTCCATCCTCCAGTGTGTACTCGCAAAGAGTTTTCAGCACAGCCGGAAACCTTGTCAGCGATCGGCATTGGAGGCTACTTCCTAAAAATGCGGAAAAGATGATGTTCCTTAAAATGAATTTCACGAGGAAGGCCTTTACATCAAAGTACAGAGACTTTTGTAATTGTGGATTTCAGTAGGGATGAAATAATATTGTGTGAGAATGATGTACACACTGATGAGGGTGAGGATGAGGCTGAAGATGATGACAACAACATCTTGCCACTGTAAAATTCATTGACAGCACTGTTAGCTTACCTGCCTTAAGCCCATTGTTAGCTTGTTTTGTGGGGGGCCAAACAAACCAAGCACTTCAGCCACAAAAGTGGTACTCCTTGTCACTGAAGTGTTTGGTGTGTTAAACTGTACCTGCTACCTCTCCTGTTTTTGTGTGAGTTTGTTAACCATTTTAACATATGGGTGCATCTTGCACCACTTTTTTTTTCTGTCACTGCTGTAGTGGCAATGTTTCCTAGATGTGTTATGAACTGCCATGTGTTTATGTCATTGATCTGTTGCTTAGTAACGAGCCAGCTCACTGCAGTCTTTTGCTGAAAGTGTATGAAAATAATATTGTGACCTGTTAGGTGGTCAAAATTGACTGTAAATGACTGAAAAATAATGTTATTGAGGTTATTAAAAATATAGGAACAAAAAAAGAGCAAAATTATGTGATTCAATCATATTTTATCAATTTTTCTTAAAAAAATACAGATTCAAAACCAAAACACGCGAGACGGTTTTGCAAAACCGAAACCAAAACACAAAGTTAGTACAGATCCAAAACCAACACACAGGGTTCAGTGAACATCTCTAGTGCAGATGCAGTGTCGATTATATAACAAATGCATGTGAACTTTGAGGCTTTTTTAAGGCATGTATGCCTACATCCACAGCAAATTTGACACTGATGAGACAGACATCTACAAAGCAGACATTCTGCTGTCACCAGTGTTTTTAACACACGGGAGAGTGAGCACTCAGCACTGATTTTCCCAGGCACAGTCTTCAGCTCTGATCTGTCTACTGATGCTGGTCTACCCTTTTGTTTTCATATCCCTCTTTTACCATTGCAATGCTTTCCATCGATTTATCGAGTTATTGAAAAATAATAGGTATGCAAAAGACATTGAGCAAATACATTGTAGCATTATTTCTTACGTTAAATTATGTACCTTCAGCTGTATTGCGTGACTGTAAGTTGTGAATATGTTGTAAATCTCAGATGCAAAGATAATTATATATATATATATATATATATATATATATATATATATATATATAAATAATAGATGTTGCTATTATTAAGAGAATAAAGGAGCTTAGAGGAATTAAGCTATAATAATCAATAACCATTTTAGAAGTTCTGCCTTCTGACCTTTCCTGGGGGCTCCATAAATCACTCTCCTGGTTTTATGACCTGTTGTTCAGTGATACAATAAAAAAAGATTCTGAGAATCTACCATGTTTAGCATTGTTTCTAAGAAAATTAGATAATTAAATGGAACTGTAGGGGTGATAGAGTACTTAGTGAAAAATGTTCTTAAAGGAACCTCAGTTAATGAGATTTTTTTTTTAAATTGTGCAAATTTTTGTATTTCCATAGCGATTTACACTTTATAAACTTGTTCTCTAACCATTAAATCACAACACACATAGGGGCTAAGGCTGATATGGACATAAACCTGTTTGCCTAGCATAAAATATGCAAATTGTTTTTAAGCATGACCACAAAACATGCAGCAATCTTATTGCTTGAAAATGACACTTCAATGCAATTATAGAGGTGGAATCGGGGAAGGCAATGACAGTTTAGCATAAGCTGAGTACAGTACGGACGTGTTTGCGTAATTGCAAACAGATACAGACCTGCACACAGGTGCATATGCACCTCTCAGTAGGTGTATTAGTTGCAGGGTCCTAAGACCAGGTGCAAATACACACTGATGATGATGATGTGTGCCATCACTAGCTTTTGATTGGCTTTGCATATGAACACATTGCATTTCTTTTTAGGGAACACACTTTGGGGCATATTCAATTACGATTCCGGTCCGCGGGATCGCGCCGGAACGGGACGCAAACTTAATCCACGGTACCACAATAATGTGGATTTTCGTTTGCAGCCCATAGGGTTACGTACGAAAATCAGCATTATTGCGGCACCGTATTACCGGCAATAGTGCGCACTTTCTGTGGTAACGCACGTTACCCTGGACCGGAGCCCTAATAGAATATGCCCCTTTTATTTCTGCATTTTTGGACTCACATGTGTTCAAACATCAGTCTCATAGTATAATTTTCATCATATTTTCATAGGAACAACATAACCACACTATCCGCGTGTTTTAAGTTCTGTTTAAAAGTACGGCATGTTGTTTAGTAAATGTGAGATTTGGTGGATAAATGTTTTTAGCTAGTGCATTTTTTATAATAATTCAATTTCATTGTTGATTACACAAGATACATTTACTATAGTATCTACTACCCTTTAGAGGTTTTCTTTGTGAACTGAACATAATAAGGATTACGGTCTTTAAAATTACTTGCACATTGCACTTTTACATGCTCTATTTCATTAATGTTTGATAAGAATGCTGGTGTTTCAAATTAAAGTGGACAGACATTAATGGGTGATAATTATGAGAACAAATTGTAAATAGCTGGTTTTTCATAGAAGAATATTATTATTATTATTATTATTTACTTATTTATTTATTTATAAGACTCCACAGATTTTGTAGTGTCAGACAATCTTACAAACACAGCAAGATATAACAGTATGCAAAATTACAAATACATGAGGCAGCAATACATAAGTAGCACAGATGCTTGTGAGTAAAACTGTAGGGACTCACACAGAATGTAGCAAAAGACATGACAGAACATACAAGGGAGACAGACAGTAGAAAGACTAGAGACAATAGCTGTAGAGGAGGATCCTGCCTGTGTGATCTAACATTCAAGAGATATGCTCCACCTATCACATTTCTTTTTTTCATGGGATAACATTATAAAAGAAATACATATTCATTGTGAATCAAATGAGCTCCCTTACAGGGAAATTTATTTTTCATGGCTTGCGTTTCAAAATAAAAATACAAGAACAGTGATTGAACCTAAATGTAATAATACGGTAGTACAGTCAAATAACAACTTGCTTATTATTAAGAACAGGTGGGACAATGAATACAAGCCAGTTTTATGCCAAATGTGATGAAAGGATTGCTGCAAGTTTAGGTGTTTTTTTTAATGAATCTTCACCACACTTTAAAATTTGTGTCCTCTTGTTTTCCTAGAGTGTGGAAAAGTCACACATACACACTATATTATGTGAATAATAAAGGGACAACTACTTTTGTCTCTCAGCTACCAACATAAACTTTTAGAACTGATCGCAAGATGTCTTCACCTATAGTATATATATATATACTATACTATACTATACTCGTAGCATCTGAGCTTGCTGCTGTTGCTGCGCAGCGGCCACATTCACGAGGGTTTTCAGTACTTCCTCTATGTTGACGTCTGCGCGGGTTGGGTAGCGGAAACTTGCTTCCCGGAGCATCTCACTCCTGACACCACTTGTGCCAAGAGCCCGCTACTGCAGAAGCACACGCGAACAACAACTTCCTTTTTATGGTGCTTTATTGTCAGGATGGTAAATGTTTGACACCGTATACTTGTACAGCAATCATGGAGACCCTAAACACTAGCTATGCATAGTCCAGCTCTCTCTCAGGACCAGCCAGCTCACCCAGCATTGGTCTCCCTGAATAAATGAAACAAACAAGCTTTTATACATGATGCTCCTCCCCCAGCCTTAGCTTGATGGACAGGTGACACACCCACCTTCTCTTTAAAAGAAAACACCCATCATTGCCTCTGTTTGCACAACCAGACACGCCCTGTCTGTTTGCTGAGAGGAAGGATTTCAGATCATGTAAGTTTAACCAAATTTAAACTATTGCTTTTTATACATAAGTCTTCACTCTAGGTGCATTACTGCTCAAATGTTTTACTCTACTTCCCTGCTTTCTCTGTATATTGCCAGTTAAATGCCTCCTTTTGTTACATATCCCTCCCCCTAGCGTCTCCAAGTCGGGGGACGCGGACTTCACGAGGAGCGCATATTTTCGTGACAATGCATCTGCATTCTTGTGCAGAATCCCAGGTCTATGTTCTACTGAGAACTTGAAATGTTGTAGTGCCAAGAACCAGCGGGTTACCTTGGCATTCACCTCCCGGTTGCTCTGCATCCATCTCAATGGTGCATGGTCTGTTATTAAGGTGAACTCTCTGCCTAGGAGATAATAGCGCAGAGCTTCTGTAGCCCATTTTATGGCGAGACATTCTTTCTCCACAGTGGCATATTTTTGTTCCCTTGGAAGCAACTTACGACTTAGGTACAGGATAGGATTTTCTACTCCATTCTTCTCCTGTGACAAGACTGCACCTAAGCTAACACCAGAAGCATCAGTTTGGAGGAAGAACCTCCGGGTAAAATCCGGTGCTTGTAGAACTGGGGAGGAACAAAGAGCTAACCAAAGATCAGACCAGGCGGTTTCTGCAGAATCAGACCAGGTTAATCTATCTGGACAACTTTTTTTTAACATGTCCGTAAGTGGAGCAGCTCTAGTGGCAAAGTGGCTTCAAACCGTCTGTAGTAACCTACTAAGCCTAAAAAGGTTCTTAACTGCGACCTTTTTTTCTGGTCTTGCCCAATTTTTGGCTGCCTCCACTTTGTCTAGCTGGGGTTTTACATGCCCTCAACCAACAATGTACCCCAGATATTTGGCTTCTCTCATGGCTACGGCACATTTCTCTGGGTTAGATGTTAACCCTGCTGACCTTAATGAAGCTAAGACTGCCTCAACTTTGGCTAAATGTGATCCCCAGTCTGGGGTATAAATCACTATATCGTCCAAGTAAGCGGCTGCATAAGCTGTGTGAGGTCGTAGCAATTTATTCATTGCCCTTTGGAAGGTGGCAGGTGCCCCATTCAACCCAAAGGGTAGGACTTTATATTGATAGAGACCATCAGGGGTGGAAAATGCAGTCTTTGGCTTGGCCGTGGAAGTCAGGGAAACTTGCCAATAACCCTTTGTTAGATCAAGGGTTGTTAAATAATTGCTACCAGCAAGATTTTCCACTAGTTCATCCACACGTGGCATCGGAAAGGCATCAAACTGCGACATACTGTTTAGGCGCCTAAAGTCATTGCAGAACCTAATTGTCCCATTGGGTTTCGGGACAAGCACAATGGGACTATTCCATTCACTAGTGGACTCTTCAATCACATCTAACTGGAGCATCTTCTCGACCTCCTTTCTCACGTCTACCCGTCTGGCTTCTGGAATACGATACGGCTTTTGCTTTACAATGACTCCTGGCGCAGTGACAATGTCGTGTTCGATTAAGGTAGTGCGCCCAGGAATGGAAGAGAAGACATCCCTGTTCCGACTAACCATTTCTTTAGTCTGTTGTCTCTGCTGAATGGACAAAGCTGGCTCTATGGGCACTTCAGACTTTTCAATGGCAGTACTCACAACCTGTTATGGCCTGATGCTTTTCTGCACTAAGTCCCTACAGGTGCAGTTCTGAGTTTTACCCACTAGTGGCGGCTATGTGGATTCTGTGTCCTCACTCAGCTGTTAAATGTTATGCTGATCATCAGACCATAAAGACTGACCCGTGGCAATCATTCCCTTCTGGTTCATTGTTTGTGTTATAGCTCTGGATATCTGCATGTGTTTCAGCTCTGGAACCCTGTTTATGTTACAACTCTGGATTATGCTATTTATAATAACCTGGACTTTGGACTCTGATTTCACTCTGACTTCACTCTGCATCTCTGGAGCCTGGCAAGTTTAAAAGACTTTTGTTTTGCATATTATTTCTGGACATTTTGTTTCATCCCTTGCCTGGCCCTTCAGCCACTGAGATCCACCCCTGCCTGTATTCCCAATAAATATTTAAGTTTACCAGCATCATTGTTTCTGTACATTAATATTGTGGAATATACCTGAGAGCCGTGACACTACCTGAGGAGAGGTTTCCTCATCATGCCAAGGTTTAAGGAGGTTGACATGATATATTTGCTCCTCCCTTCTCCTACCTAATTGGCGGACTCTGTAATTGACAGGACCGACAGCCTCTAGAACTTCATATGGACCCTGCCAATGGGCAAAAAGTTTGCTTTCCTGGGTGGGAACCAGGACTAGGACCTTGTCCCCAGGCTTGAAAGATCGAACAACAGCACTTTTATCATAACTTTTTCCTTGTCGTTCCTGAGCATCTTTTACATGTTGCTGCACAATGGGCCCTATCTTTCCTAGCCTCTCATACATTTGTGACACAAATTGTACCAGATTTGGCTGCCTGGGACCTTGCTGCTCCCACCCTTCTTTTAACATATCCAAGATACCCTTGGGCTGTCTGCCAAACAATAACTCAAAGGGACTAAACCCTGTTGAAGCTTGAGGTACCTCACGGATGGCAAACATCAAATAAGGAATAAGAATATCCCAATCTTTTTTCTCTTGAGCCACTGCTTTCCTGAGCATGTGCTTTAATGTGCGGTTAAAGCATTCCACCAAGCCATCTGTTTGTGGATGGTATACAGAGGTGTGAAGTGCCGTAACCCCTAGCAACTTGCACATGTCCTTCATCAGTTTAGACATGAAAGGAGTACCCTGATCTGTGAGAATTTATTTGGGTATTCCCAATCGTGTAAACATCAATACAAGTTCCTTAGCTATGGTGCTGGACTTTATGTTTCGTAGGGGAATTGCCTCTGGATATCTGGTTGCATAGTCAAGCACCACTAGTATATATTGGTGCCCACGTGCGGATTTTTCCAGTGGCCCCACAAGGTCCATAGCTATCCGTTCAAAGGGAACTTGTACTATTGGTATCGGAATGAGAGGTGCCCTGTACATGGGTTTGGGACAGGTTCTCTGACAAATGGGACAGGACCGGCAATACTTTTTCACTGCCATGTGTACACCGGGCCAGTCAAACCTAAGCAGAACTCGTTCCCGTGTTTTATCCTCCCCTAGGTGTCCCCCACAGACATGTGTATGTGCTGCTTTTAACACTAGGGTTACATGGACCTGAGGAACCATTAATTGTTCTACTTTATCCCCCTGTACATTAGCAACTCTATACAGGAAATTATTTTTAACAATAAAATATGGTATACCTTCTGCAGGCTGGTCGGCTTTCGCTACCCCATTTACCTCAGTCACACTTTTAAAGGCATGTTCCAAAGTGGCATCATTAAGTTGGTCTCGAGCAAAGTCCAGCAGAGGAAACAAAATGGGTATTGCGGACCAGTCCGTATCCTCACTGACAGGCGGGGTGGGCTCATCTGCGACATCACCGACAAATGCTAGTTTGGACTGTCCATGTTTCCCTGCAGGTGGATGCTTTTGTGGAACTCCTGCTATGACTCCCAGGATGGCATTCCGGTTTGGCGGTTCCCAAAGATCGATGTCCAGATGCTGTGGATTCTTAGGCGGTTCCTTTAAGACCGGGCTTCCGACCGTTGCATCAGTTGCCGGCATGTCTGGCCGGATCCGCTCACCGAGGACATCATTAAACAGTGGGAAGTCTCGCCCCAAAATGAGTGGATATGGGAGTTTAGGTGCTATGGCAGCTACCACCATAACAGTTTTGTCTTTGCGAGTGACTGGTAGTATTGTTCTTTCATACTCCTCTGTCGTGCCATGTACGCAAAGAACCTTCACTTTGGGCAACCGAGAAGTTATGGTTTCGGGAAAGGCAGAGCTGGAAACCAATGAGAGTTCACTCCCTGAGTGAACCAAGGCCAGAACAAGGTTTTGGTTAATTAGCACAGTCACCCGGAACAAACAAGGACTTCCTGATGTGGGACTCATGGTAAAACAGCTTGGAAACGCATGCCCAATATGTGCCACAGAACAGTCCATGGGTTCCTGTAGTTTAGGACACTCTGCCTTAAAGTGGCCTGTCTCACCACATTCAAAACACTTCAGATTAGACAGCTTTGCACCTGGCCCTCTGTCCGTAGCAGTTTTGCCATTGGGCCCTGTGGCAAGGATTGTGAAACCTGGCTTTTGGCGTGGCAGCGGCTTTGGCACAAATGCAGGTTCTTTAGTCATTTGCTGTAGCGCACAAAACCTTTCTACCACGATGGCAAGCTCTTCATAAGTTTGTGGGTCTGATTGCAGAACCCACCTTTGCAAATCGCGGTTCAGCCCCCGGATGCAGTGATCTATCGCCAGAACTTCAATAATCCGAGAAGGTGAATTCTCCTCGGGCTGCAGCGATTTCTTTAAAATTTTAGAAAGCTCAGCCACTTGCGCTCTGACCGGTTTTTCTTTATTATAGCACCATTGGTGATAGCGCTGGGCTCGGCCTGGCCCGGAAACTCCAATGCGAGCCAAAAACTCAGACTTTAGGCACAAATAATCAGAGGCCCGTTCCTCATCTAGATCCATATAAGCTCACTGAGCTTCACTAGTCAGATATGGCGCCAGTCTCTCAGCCCAATCTTTAGGAGGCCATTTTGCCCTTTTTGCAAGTCTCTCAAAGGACACCAGATATGCTTCTATGTCATCGCCTGGCGATATTTTCTGGAGAACAGGACCAGGTGGTTCATTTCTGTCATGCCTCACCTGGCTTAACTCTTCCCTTAAGAGCCTTGTGTTTTCCACCTGTGCCTCGGCAACTCGTAGCATCTGAGCTTGCTGCTGTTGCTGCGCAGCGGCCACATTCACGAGGGTTTTCAGTACTTCCTCTATGTTGACATCTGCGCGGGTTGGGTAGCGGAAACTTGCTTCCCGGAGCATCTCACTCCTGACACCACTTGTGCCAAGAGCCCGCTACTACAGAAGCACACGCGAACAACAACTTCCTTTTTATGGTGCTTTATTGTCAGGATGGTAAATGTTTGACACCGTATACTTGTACAGCAATCATGGAGACCCTAAACACTAGATATACATAGTCCAGCTCTCTCTCAGGACCAGCCAGCTCACCCAGCATTGGTCTCCCTGAATAAATGAAACAAACAAGCTTTTATATATGATGCTCCTCCCCCAGCCTTAGCTTGATGGACAGGTGACACACCCACCTTCTCTTTAAAAGAAAACACGCATCATTGCCTCTGTTTGCACAACCAGACACGCCCTGTCTGTTTCCTGAGAGGAAGGATTTCAGATCATGCAAGTTTAACCAAATTTAAACTATTACTTTCATACATAAGTCTTCACTCTAGGTGCATTACTGCACAAATATTTTACTCTACTTCCCTTTCTCTGTATATTGCCAGTTAAATGCCTCCTTTTGTTAGTTAAAATATATATATACACATACACACACACACACACACACACACACTCTATAGGTGAAGACCTCTTACCATTAGTTCTAAAAGTTTATGTCGGTAGCTGAGATTTATAAAATTATAACCGACCATACTTTGGAGCATTTCGTTCAACAGACCCCAATCAAATCAGTCCAAGTCCATCCCATGTTTTAGCTTGCCAAATTCAAACCATGTTGTAAGTAGTCCAAGAACTCTTGCATCGCTTGTAAGTTCAGAAGGAAGCTGCCAAGTCTTCCCAGGCTGACCCAGACATTGGCCCAAGCTCGACCTCCCGGATAGATTCTCCATAGATCAAAGGCAGTTCCACAACTTTAAAGAGAGTTGCTAGCTTTATTTTAGCTTGAGAACTTGATCCTCTCTCTCATAGCAACAAAGAGTGGGAGTTCTGGTGCTGGACCACTGACAGCGAGTGGAATGATCCGTCCCTCTGTAGATAGTTCCATCTCAGATTGTCCAAGAAGATAGACTCCTTGGTACAGTATCCCTCACCGATCTTGTTGGAAAATCTTATACAGCTCGCCATTAAGATTGATATGTGAATTAAAGAGAGGAAAGTGGAAAAGGATTCCCTGTAACCCTTTGCACCTTCATCCTCTTTTTTGGAACCTGTAGATATTGTGGAACCCATGCAGTTGGGGGCTTACAGCATTTCTTCTGAGGAAAGGTCTATAAGATGATCTCTGGGCCAGTATTGTGGCAATAAGGGTCACCTCTTTTGCTTCTGTCGCAACAAGGTGGAAAAAGATCAGGCCTAGTGGATAAGGAAGAGGTCCTTCTAGGTCTACAGATCATCTCTTCCAAAAGCTGGTTATTTGTTCCTTATTAGATCTCTTTTGGCACTCATTCAGCTTCTGTTCCAGCCTTTCTAGATAGTGGTGCAGACAGAAACTTTCTGGATTTAGAATTCCCCAAGACTCTAGGTATTGCATCCGCTGAATTAGATTCAGTGATTATAGTCTGCGGTCTAAATGGGAATCTATTGACAGATAGTAAGATCGCTTACATGACTCCACCACTTCAACTCATAATGGGAACCCTTGTACTAAATTAATTGTTCTTCAGTTCAGCAAACTCTGGGTCACCCCTGGCTTCGGCTCCATAATCCTCAAAATGATTGGCGTAAGGGAGAGGTCACCCGCAGGAGGTTTTCTCAAACATTACCAGGATTTCCACAACGTCTTTTCTAAAAAAGAAGCAGATACTATCCCGCCTCATCGGAAATATGATTGTGCCATTGACTTGATTTCTGATTTTAAACTACCTAGGAGTAGTCTATATGCACTAGAGCAATGGAATCTTACACGGAGGAAAATCTACAAAAAGTCTTTAATAAGCGGTCAAAATCACCAGAGGGAGCTGGTTTCTTCTTAGTTTCTAAAAAAGGACGGGAGCCTGAAACCATGTATTGACTTCCGAGGTCTCAAAAAGATAACCGTCAAGAACACCTACTCTCTCACTCTCTACCCTCACTGTTACACTGTTCTGCAAGAGAGCCGGCAGCTGTAAAAACTGTAAAAAATAGATAAGTTTTTTTTTAAAAAGAGTGAGGTCCCCCCTCTATTCACTATTAACTATAGTGCTGCCTAGTTTACCCTAGTTTCTTTTGTGGAACTACAGGTCCCAGCCAGCCCTGGGTGACAGGGCATGTTGGCACTTGTGGTTCTCCGAGTGCCAACATGCCCTGACTGTCATGGCTATGCTAGTGCTTGTAGTTATACAAGTATCAGCATGCCCACACTATTTATGGCACCCTGGCTGGCTGGGACTTGTAGTTGCACAAAACAAAAGGGCGTCTGTTTATTTTTTGCTACTTTTATCGCTATTTATTACCCTACACCCACCGCCCAGGGGTTTAGGAAGAGCATTAGTGCTTTGAGCACTGGGCTGCTTTTTCCTAGAGGGGTGCCCGCTCGTTTTTTTTCGGCGGACCCCACTCCCTAAGGAATCCAGCACAGCGCTGAACATCCTGGGGTTGATTGTTATTATGGCACGGGGACCCCTGCCGCGTGTTCCCCTGCTATAGTGCCACCAATCCTGGCTGGTGTGCCTAGTGCTGGTTCCGTGAAAATCGGGGGGGACCCCACGCAAATTTTTTCCCTGATTTTCACGGGTAGTAGTCTGGCAGCACTAGGGTTAATAGTGAATAGAGGGGGGACCCCACGCTTTTTTTTTTTGTTTAACTTTCATCTATTCTTTACAGTTTTGACAGCTGTCGGACTTCCAGCTGTATGGGGAGCTGTGAGGAGTTTGTATGTTCTCCCCGTGTTTGCGTGGGTTTCCTTTGGGTGCTCCGGTTTCCTCCCACACTCCAAAAACATACTGGTAGGTTAATTGGCTGCTAACAAATTGACCCTAGTCTGTGTGTCTGTCTATGTCTGTGCGTGTGTGTGTGTGTGTGTTAGGGAATTTAGACTGTAAGCACCAATGGGGCAGGGACTGATGTGAGTGAGTTCTCTGTACAGCGCTGCGGAATTAGTGGCACTATATAAATAAATGATGATGATGATGATGATGATATGGGCAGGGACAGTGTAACAGTGATGGGTTTACCAATCTCTCTGCTACAACACAGGAGAATTAGCTAAATACGGGAGTATTTTACATTGCAGAAATGCACCAGAGATCACCAGCTTAGAAGGTCATGGTAAAAATCGCAGCTTGATACATTTGATGAGTTTTGGGCTAAAATCGCGATTGGCCGCAATTTTAACACGCTAAAAATATCGGACCTTGATACATTTACCCCTAGGAGTCTACTAACCAACATTACCTGTCAGTGGTGAGATCGTCAGACAAACATCTGATGTCTGTGTTGCCAGCTATCTTGAACTTGATCTTAACATTGTATACTATGGCTATCACTTCCTCAGCACCTCTAGTTCAAAAGGAATATAGAGCATTGGAGTGCTCATCCTAGTTAACATATGAATTGCTGAATTTCTCTCTGGAGCTTGGCAGTGTCTCCCTTAGCCCAGATTTTGATACTGTCCATGCAGTAAACCATCAACTACTGGACCTAGATTATTACTAGAATAGGCACCCACAGTAGACATATTGGGAGTCTCTGAGAATATTTTTTTTCAGGAGGAACTTACACCATTTTGAAATCTCTGACAACATTTACAACCATTAGCAGTACCTCTCTGTGTGTCCTCTGGCTAAGCCCACACAGGGCTCCTCTATGTTCTTATAACTTCCTTTAGGGACTAATTATACACACAAGATGCTCGGGCAATAAAAAACATATAATCTTGCTGGTGTGAGGGCACTGTGTCAACAAATCAAACGTTTCATAATACATCTAATACATTCTATTAGAATCCCTGAATCATGTAATACAACTAGAGAACAAACAAAGCCTATATTATCACATTGCTGATAATGAAAGTAGGGAATTTGATTACTGTTTTAATGATATTGTAATTACATGCTATGTAAGTGTAAACAACTAGACGCTATTAACAATTAATTCAGCGTCAGAATAGAATACCAGAGCCTTGATTAAATCTGTGCTATGAGAAGACGATGGAATGTGAATACCTGTGGATAGAGCTAATGATAGGATTCTGCTACTAATATGTTACCTAAATGTTATAACAACCAAATATGGCTAGAACTATAATGATAATAGCCATCAATAACAAAAGATTCATTTGTAACAGCTAATGTGGCTGCAAGAATATATGATTTCGAACTATGAAAGAAAATTAGAAACTATAATACTGCGCTTTTGACAACTGTTGAATGAACAATAAGTAATGAACAATTACAATGCAGCAAAATAGTTCATTTTTAACCAAATATTAGACTAAAAGACATTGTCAATGTGACGACTCACTTATACTTATCAAATAGTGTGAAAACCATAATTTGTGAACTATTTAGCAGTTAACCATAATTTAGAATTTAAGACACATACAAGTAGAGGTCTTCATATGTTATACATAGCTATAAGATACTTATATGATGACAGAGAACCAATGAATATCTCACTACAAATATATTTTCACTGATAAAATATCAGTATTAGATACTGTGGAGTATTCATTCTGGTTCAGCTCCTTACAATAAAGTGTTAAAGGCACTGTTATTATAGGAACATAGAAGATCATTAGGTGGATAATAATTTTCTTCTTTTCCCCCAGTTTTTAATCTATAGCACAACTTCTTTTATCTCATCACACATTTTATTATATATTTTGCAATACCATATAGCATTACCATACCCAATGAATTGCTTTCTATTTAAAAATAATTGTAATAAAATGAAATGTTTTAATGAATAATTAATTTTATGAAGTTGCAATTGAGGTAGAGTCTATATATTGGTATATAAGATAGTGCCTCTAACATCAGAACATTATTTTTTCTTGGTTTATACAGTACATGGTTATATTCTGGGAGAGCATCCCCAATAAAAGTTACAAACATTATTAATGAGGGACATATACCAATAGTCAGATAAAGTGGACTCATCTGTTGCAGCTATCTATTCTAGTGTACTCGACCACAGAGAACTCATCATCCACCTCTATGAGCAGTGAAATGCAGGAAATGCTTGCATATTTTAAAACCCTCCAAACCAAATAGGCCCTCAAGGATACTGTTAGCAAGGAATTCACTTCTATCGAGGAAGACATCTCACAGGTTACATTGGAAAAAGTGAAAGAGGCATCAGAATCTTTAGGGATTTATCTTCTCCTAAACTTCTGAATTATGCTCCTTGAAGTATAGACTGGATGATTTTGATAATAGAAGCCGATCCAATAACATATGGGTTCTGGGTCTTCCTGAAGATATTCCCCAAATGAGCCTGATAAATGCTTTTAACAAAATTTTCAACAAGATCCTGGGCCAAAACCCAGATTCCCTAATTACCTTCGACAGAGCTCATTGAGCACTAAAACCGTGGATATTGTCTACAGAAAAGCCTTGCTTTGTGAAATGCCAGCTCCAATATTATAATCAAACAGAGGCTATCTTGCAGAAAATGCGGCAAATGAATGAGCATGAGTTTAACGGTGATGCCATACAAATCTTTCCAAACCTTTTTTGGCATACCCTTCAAAAAACGCAAGGCTTTATACCCCTGACCGATGAACTGTGTAAACGTAACTTGAAGTGTCATTGGGGCTTCCCATTTGAACTCCAGGTGGTCTGGACAGGAAGTCATGTCCTTACCTGACTTGGATCAGTTCTCAACTTCCCTAGAGCTACCCAACATTAAACCTCCTGGCTGGGCAGGTTCCCTCTCTCAACTGAAGTCTTTGTATCCTTTAACAGGAGAAATACAATGGCATATAGTTCAACATTCTAGTAGAAGAATGAGGCATCAGAGGAGTCCTGGTCCCTCCAGAGATCCATGAATGCCTCCTATTCTCTAATGCCTCTCTTTCCCATACAGGTGACTTCCCTTTCTCCCTATAGAAAGATGACTTCTACAAAGCTTTAACATATGGGATATGGGACTGTGGTTTTCCCTGTTGCGGGGTGATATCTATCTGATCACAAAGACTTTCTATATTGCTGCTGTAATGCTATATTTTTTCTCAGAACAAGATGCCTATAATATACTTAACGTTTCATATAGTGTTGACTCTATAATGTATTTTTTATTTATATATTTGCTAATTTATTGTATTATTTCTGGGTCACCTTAGTAAAAGTCTCCAGGTAAACCCTACCGTGTGTGCATATAACCTTTCTTTTTCCAGACACATTTGACCTATTGTCATTATGTGTCCTGAAAACTGTTACTTGACCTTTGTACATTTAATGTTCTGCTTTTCTAGTCTTTATACTTCTCTCTGTCCTTCCTTTTCATCCTATCTTTGTTTTGCCCTTTTTCACTCTTCCCCACCCCTAGTAGGCCCACCTCTTTTTCCTCAATTCTGATAATATAGCTCTTGACAGGGCCTACTTTCTCATTTAGACTTAGAATGACTTTCCTGATAGACAGACTAAGTATCTGCTCTATTAATGCTAATTGGCTAAATACCCCTGAGAAAAGATCTAAAGCACTCAAGATGCTCAGAGCAGACAGGGTCGATATTGACTTAATCCAGGAAACAAATTTTAGACACAGTCCCTATTCTCCTACTCTGAAATGTCCCCATGTGTTTCATAGCAAGAACTTTGAGAAAAATTCTAAAGGAGTTGCAATTTTGTTTGCCTACCTCCTTCATTTGAAAGAGATTTCAACCCACATATTAAAGGTTGGTAGAGTCTTTTGGTTAAGTGTAAGTTTTTTAATCACCATTTTTCCATTATTAATCTTTATGTCTCAAATCAGGGTCAACCTGCCTACTATTTTAAGGTATTGGAATGTGCAGATCTTCTACTTTAAGGCATCACCATTGTTGGTGGAGACTTGAATTTGACCCTAGGTCCACTTCATGACTCCTCATCAAGTGCTCTTCGACTTCCTGAGCGTAAACACCATTAGGTAAGATGCACCTGTCATGAACGCCAGCTTGTTGATACTTGGAGACTTCTCCACCCTTTTCACCAGGATTACACTTTTTTTTCTCACCCACATAATGCATACTCTAGATTAGACAATATTTTTATTGCTCACAGAAACTTACACCTCCTCCAGGAGACGGGGATTAGCTCGACAACCTGGTCCAATCATGCTGCTGCCTTTGCTACTATTGGCCTACCACATGCGGTATTCCGGCAGTGGACTTGGAAACTCAATGAATTCTTGCTTCAAGATGCTTATTGTAGTTTCCCATTGGAATTCTCTCTCGAAGAATATAACACTATCAATGACAGTCCTGACATCTCCAAATTTTCAGTATCGGAATCCCAAAAATTTGTTATCAGGGGTAAATGTATTCAACTGGAAGCTTTTAGGAAAATGCAAAAGGAAGAGCAGATACTCATACCCTCCTACAAAAAAAAATGAAAGATCTGGAAGCTGTGCAGAAGTCATCTATATCTGAACAGTTATATACAGAATTGGTGGGGAAGAGGACAGCATTGAATGTCTTGCTAACCAATAAAATTAAATTTTCTTATCGGAAATGCCACAACCGATTCTTCCAATGGCGCAATAAACCAGGGAAGATGTTGGCTCAATCCCTATCAGCTGAAAGACTTAGCTCATTCATCTAATCAATTAAAGATGACTGTGGACATTCCCATTTCGAAATGGGGAAAATAGCCATCAATTTCTGTTCTTACTATTCAAAATTATATAACATTGCTGGCTTCACATGGTAAATTAGAGGACGGGATGGCTGGAAGGAGATCAACAGCTATTTGAATTCTGTTAAATTCCCACAACTCTCAGTGGAGGATATAGAAACTTTGAAACTGCCTTTTATGTCTCAGGAGCTGGAACATCCTCTCATCTCCTTCAGGTAAGAGGTCTGGATGGCTTAACCACATCTTATTTTAAGATCTTCAAACTTAGCTTGTTCCATTCCTCCTCCAGGCATTTAATGCAATTTCAGATGAGTCAAAATTCTCCAAATAATCCCTAGAAGCCCATATAACAGATCTCCGAAGGACGGGAAGTACCCATCCCTGTGCCCCAGCTACAGACCTATTTTGTTTCTAAATATAGATGTTAAGCTTTATGCAAAACTGCTCACCAACCTTTTAAAATTCCTCCTTTCTAAGTTTATATATAATGACCAGGTTGGTTTTCTCATTGGTCGCAAAGCCCGAGACAATGCCACCAAGGTAATCAATCTGATACATTTCTCTACACAACAAGATATCCCTACCATCCTGTTATCTACGGATGTCGAGAAGGTGTTCGACAGAGTGGACTGGGATTTCATGTCAATTTCATGTGAATAATACACAGTATAGATTAATAATCACCATCGATTTGTGGCACTAAATCCCCTAATGGCGTAGGACTGGGAGATAAAATGGGAGAGAAGTGCCCATTATATCTTTCAGTCCTACGCCATTAGGGGATTTAGTGCCACAAATCGATGGTGATTATTAATCTATATGATGTATTATTCACTCATGATTGATATACTCCTTTGGCACATACATATGTTTGATTAGATTGTGCCCAGGACCTAGTCTTGAGCACTAACGTGACTGGACAATATTCATTGTCCATTTTACCAGTCATATTTGTTCTCTATATATGTCTCACACATACACTTTTTAATATTTCGCTAGTAGATGGTTTTAGTAAAATTATCTAATAAAGTTGTATTTAACAGTAATATATCCAGATTAACTATTTATCCTATTCCTTATCCATCTGAGTGCCCCACATAATCATCTTTTGTCCTTTCTGTCAGATCTCTGTATCAGATGCTCCAGGGTTATCTGCAAATTTGGTGGGAATGCCCTCGCATTCAAGAATTTTGGATTGAGGTAGTTCACACTGCTAAAACCATTCTAAGCTATGAAGTTCGTTGGGAACCAGCTTTCTGGCTCCTCAACTTCTTTAAAATCCCTATTAGTGAACTTACAAAAATCGCTGCCCAGTCACCTGAGCAATGCGGCTAAGGCGATTATTCCCATCCAATGGAGATGCCCCTACCCTCCATCCCTCAAGGACTAGTATACCCCAACAGACTACTATATAAATAATAAACAATTTTAACACCACTTGGTTTTCCTGGCTGGAATTCAAGGCCACTAATTGTTATAAAGATCACATGTTTGCAGCAGATGGAGTCCCATGATTGAATATTTACCATTAGGTCATCCTACTTATCCTCATCTCATTTTACTGATACCTCCAATCTCCAAGGCCATTGACCCTATGTGAGACATTTGTGGTTCCCTTCCCGTACTCCCATATACGACCATCTCTAGGCTCCTTGTCTACCCTCTTCTTTCTAGTTATTCTTCCTCAATATATGTATCTTCTTGTTTTTGTCTTCTCTTTTTCTATTTTGATTGATATATTTGAAAATGGAAAGGCTTGTAATTCATGTGTTGTATTGTGTCATTGCTGGATCATTATCTAGCTATATGCTTTCAATAAACAAAGTTTAAACAAAAAAAAAAGGAAGACCACCTTTAACACCCGGACAGGCAATATGAGTACTTGGTTATGCTTTTTGGTACCTGCAATGCACCAGTTGTCTTCCAGGACTTAATTAACAACGTCCTTTGGGAGTTTCTGGGTAGGTTTGTTGTAGTCTACCTAGATGACATTTTCATCTACTCTTAATCCCTTGCTCAACACCTTCACATAAGAGAAGTTCTTCTCAAGCTTCACCAGCATCATCTTTATGCCAAACTCGAGAAATGTGAGGTAGAGGTTAACAAGGTCAGCTTCTTCGGTTATGTCATCTATCCCAGCGGAATCTCAATAAACCCCAGCAAAGTCCAAGCAATCCAGAATTAGGTGCTTCCTACTAACTTGAAGGCAATACAAAGATTATTGGCATTTACAAACTATTAGAGAAGGTTAATTTGTTACTTCTCTGTTCTGGTGGCTTCCATTACTGCCATTACCCACAAAGGGGCAGACAACACTAACTGGCCTCCTTCAACAAAGGCTTCCTTCAAGGCATTGAAACATGCCTTTGTCTATGCTACGGTTCTCAGACATCCTAATCCTCACAGTCCTTTTGTGGTCAAAGTTGACTCCTCCGATGTGGGCATGGGTGCCAATCTATCCCAAGAGAATCCACGCGATCACTGACTACACCCTTCTGCTTAACTTTTCTATAAATTCTCAACTGTGGAGGACAACTTTGATGTGGAAAATCGGGAGATCCTGGCAATTAAGTGGGCCTTTGAGGAATGGTGACACTGGCTTGAGGGGAAACCCATGTGATTTCAGTCTTTACTGACCAAAAGAATCTCTTGTACATTGAGTCAGCCAAAATATTGAATTCCAGTCATTCATTATCATGTTCCAGCCAGGGTCAAGAAATGTTAAATCGGACGCCCTATCCCGCAATTTCTTCTCTCATCATCATGCTCCCACAGAACCTCTTCCTATTGTTTCCGCTTCTTCCATCTTTACTGGCCTTGCTTAAGACCTGGATATGACACTCTGTCAACTACAAGACCTGGCTCATCCAGAGACCCCGTCTGATAGTTTATACATTACAGACCATTGAAGAAAGCCAGTGCCTCCTGCGTGTCATGACAATGAAACCTCTGGACATCCTGGTATTTCTAAGACCATTGAAAACCTGTCCCTTGTTGTCTGGTGGTTCTCCTTGTCTATTGCTGTCAGGGATTTCGTTCTCTATTGTGAACTCTGTGCCACAAATAAGTCATCTGAACTAATGCCTTTATCAACTAATGTCTTTATCTTTTCTGGAAAAACCATGGACACATCAATAAATGAAATTCATTGTAGATTTACCCTGATTGTCTGCCCATAATACCATCTGTGTAACCATGGACTGGTTTAGCAAGATGGCACACGTCATCCCTATGACCAGGCTATCATGTGTATGAACCCTGGCATCTCTACTCGCTCAACATATTTTCTGGCTCCATGGTCTTCCCATAGATATTGTGTCAAACCGTGGATCTCAATTTGTCGCTGTTTTCTGGAGATGGTCATCCTGTCCCTCGAGCAATTCCAACGGTTATACATCTCAAACTTCCATGATGACTTAGCTACCCTTCTACCCTGGGCAAATTTGCCTACAAAAATGCGTGTGACTCCTCCACTGATGTAATCTCGGTCTTCTACAATTTTGGTTTCCATTCAAGGGCCAACTTCTTGGGGTAAATGTATCAAGCTAACAGTTTTCAGTAGGGTTTGAAAAGTGGAGATGTTGCCCGTAGCAACCAATCAATTCTAGCTGTCTTTTCTGGTTCCTTCCGGTCTGCCTGAGATGCATCATACTGCCACCCCGCCTCAAAGTAGTGTAGAAAAAGGATTTTTCTGCTCTATGTCAAGCCTCATATAGATCAAGTAATTTGCGGATCAGCATAGCAAACCATGTTCCTTCAAGGTTGGTAAGAAGGTTTGGCACTCTACTTGGAAAATTAAGTTCAGGCAACTGTGCAGCAAATTCATGTCTAGGTTCCTTGGACCTTCTCCATGAGTAAAAAGGTTAATCCTGTCACCTTTAGGCTGAAGCTTCCTTGCTCCTTAAGAATTTCTAATACATTCCATTGCTTCCTTCTTAATCCTGCCACCACTTTCAGCAAGTTTAGACTTTGTCAAGCACAGAGACCTCGGCCTGTCAAGGTTAATGGATGTCAGGACTTTATGGTGGGAAAGAATCTTGACTCCAAGAGAGTCCAAGAGCAAATTAATTTGTTGGTGCATTGGGAGGAAAGCTCCTGGATTCTTTAGAGACATTTGCATGCTGACAGGCTTAGCGAAGGAATTATTCAAGCAAATTCCTAAGAAACCAGGATGTAGGAGCTCCTTCCTCCTCAATGGGGGATACTGTCATGAGCAAGCTGTCTGACAGCTGGGCGCGTTTGCACAGCATATCTTAATTAATTAACAGCATCCTGAGGCTGCTTATAGTAGGTTTTTTGTGACCCCTGGCTTGTATCTGGACCTAGCATGATTGCTCCTGACCTTTGGCTTTGTTGTTTGGATTCTCTTTGCTTGCAGCCTGCCCTGACATTTTGGCCTGTCTCAGACTAACCTGCTAGCTTCTGACCCACAGCCTTTTGGCCTGTACCTGATATTTGTCTGCTGTTCTGTTTATCTGTCTCCTACCTCTGTGTAGCTACACATAAACCTTTACTACACTAGAGTTAAGACCTGGTGGCAACCGAGTACCTGCGATGAAGACCTTTTGCCATCAGTTCTAAAAGTTTATGTCAGTATGCCATAAAAAGAAGTATAGCAGCTATTTGTGATTCTTTAACTCTTTTGTCCAGTCTCCCAAACAGCAGCACACCCATACTCACATTATCATCTGAGATGTTTTCTTCAGTGTCCTCATTCCAGCTAAGTACTCTGCTGTTTATCTCTGTTCGGCAGGTTCTCTGTGATATACTCTGCTGTATCCATTTGTTTACTGCCTTAACAGTACGTGATAGCATGCTACTCGCTGTTAAACCAGTGTCAAATGTTCCATGTACCTTATTGCGCGCTACGCACTTTTCAATCACTGCCAACACCTGTGTGAGCCTTGTTGCACACTATTCACTGTCCAACCAGTGCCATCACCTTTGGTTAACTTAATAGACACTACACACTGCCCATGCAGTGCCACCTACAAACTCTGTGTACTCCTTTGCACGATACCAAACCTCCACACTTCTTGTACTCAGCTGTACCCTAATTTTTCCTACAGTGTCAAACATCTCAGTGTATTCTGGTGGGACAACATCTCTTGGTATAGCATCAATACATCTCCCGCTGTGTTCCCCCATAGATACAAAATCACAAGTTCTCACATATCCTGATCAATAAAATTATTTTAAGCTACATTGGATGTTAGAAGTGAGTACCTTTTGGTCATTACAACCTGCAATTCTCTCCTTTTTCAGGAACATTAACCAGTTACTTGCCAGTAACAAATTATACATTCATGCCCAGGCCAGCTGTCACATGTTGGTGTGAACATGTCACATGCTAGATCACTTTTTAGTGTGCATTGACTTTGATAATTTAGTAATGGCAAATATGTCTATTCATACTAAGCAATGAGAGATATTTTGCCCTTTTGAGAATAATTGTACTTGCTGTACCTTTGTAGTAACCATAGAATACAAGCACTTCAGCTTGTAACAAAATCTAATAGATTGAAACAAATTCTATTTATACACTTGCCTCTTCTGGGCATCAGAAACCAAACAATATGACATCATAGCCATGTCTTTTAAACTATAGACTGTCTTTGACAGGGAATGACGCACAAATGCAGTCCACATTTATGTGATGTTTGCAAATACTGTACGTTCTCAGGATATTAGATATTAGA
Organism: Mixophyes fleayi; assembly: GCF_038048845.1. Lineage (NCBI taxonomy): Eukaryota > Metazoa > Chordata > Amphibia > Anura > Limnodynastidae > Mixophyes > Mixophyes fleayi. The sequence continues at coordinate 274,726,740 of NC_134402.1, forward strand.
TCTCTTTGGTATTTTTATCATTTTAATTAAATGCTTCACCTAAGTATGGCATTAATGAAGGGGAAAGTGTGTATGAAATATTACATTTTTACTCTTGTGCTAAAATGACCTAACAAAGTTACATAGACAGTTTTACATCATTTTAGAAAGTTTATTTCTGTGCCCAGTGATGTAATCACCTATGTTTGTTGACCTTTGTACATTATAGTCATAGATAATTGTTTGTTTGTCTCTTTCCTGTGGTAGCCACTATGCAAAAATAAGACATATATCTTTTCTCTTGATAAATGGCTCCCTACATGGCTTTGAGTGCATATAAATTATATATTTATTTGAATTTAATATACTTCCAAGGTGCCTTTCAATGTATGAAAATAACCTTTTCAATATTTAGTAGCAGCGGTATGCCTATGAGAACTTTCTAACCAGTAACCAATGAAATGCTATGAATTATTGATGCCCAGTACAGACATATAACTTTGAATTTCCACCAGATGGTGTCTTTTCTTGAGTGTTATACTTAATATTCCAGGATTGAGGTGTATATTTATTTAAGATAATTTATTTGTGACATGTCATATGTCAAAGATTTAAGCAAATCCTTTAAACTTAATATGCTTGTTCTATTTAGCAGTGAACTGGCTAAGCAAATAATATAAGTATTGTAAGGCTTCATTTTAAATAATCAGTGTAGACATTGGGGTTCATTGTTTTTTTGTAAGGTGCACATAAATCATGCAGTAACAGACAGCCAGCATACAAATCCCACAGATAAAAATTAAACAACAACAAGGCATATACGCACATATTACAAGTTTAGATCATTTAAGTACAATTATATGTAGCAAATATACAAGTACAAATGAAACATAAAATCTAAAAACGACACAAATACAAGTTAAGCATAAAAACTTAACAAGTGCATTTGAGGTAAGCAAAGGAGGTGCAGACCTAATACTTAGGGTAGAGAGGGCCCTATCCATGAAAGTTTACAGCTTTAGCCTCACCATGGTGTAGAAAGAATGTAGATATGTGGCTTGACAGTGCTAGTAGTAAATGCTAAATTTGCATTACTCTATTTGTGCAGTAAACAGTGTCGGACTGGGGCATGAAGGGCCCACCGGGGGACTGCAATGCTAGGGGCCCACCAGAGGGGGTGTGGCCAGCCATCATAGAGGTGAGACCAGACACTAGAGGGGGATTGGTCAGCCCACGAAGGACAGCTAGCACCATAGTGTAGTATATAAAGAATGCAGTGTCTATATAAAAAGAGTACACAGTCTTGACCTGCCCCTTAGATTGGGCAGAACACTCACCAAAAATTGGGTTTGTCCCAATAGACCAGGCTTGGCTAACCTGTGGCACTCCAGGTGTTGTAAAACTACAAGCCGCACGCTTTGCCAATATATAGCAGCTTATTGCTGGAAGCGTATGCTGGGACTTGTAGTTTAACAACACCTGGAGTACCACAGGTTAGCCAAGCCTGCGCTAGACTCAGAACAATTGACAGACTGTCCTACCTGTTCTTGTCACTTTTACCACCTGTGGCTGCTGGTTTCTTTAGTTGCGGCTTGTCTGGATCCTGGAATGTTGAGGGTCCTATTTGGAAAAAATAATGGGTACATTTAGAAAACTCCAACCATCCCTGCTATTAAATCAACAGCACCCACATTTAATAAATAGGCCTCTCTCCAGCCCCAACATTAAAGCAATAGTACGCACATTTGATAAATAAACCTTTTACCCTCCCTCCAAACAGCCCCAGCAACAAATTAATAGCATTTAAATTTAATACATCCATTTCCCACAACCATTCCTAGCATTAAATAATTAATATTCACATTTAATAGAGAGTCCTCCTCTCGACACTCAGCCCCACATTCAATTATAGAACCAAACCACCCCAGCATTAAATTATAGGTCCCATCACCCCCCTCCCTATATTTTACCATAGGTAGCCCCCCCACTATAGTTTAGTATAGATAGGCAGCCCCCCTCTGCCACATAGTAGTGCCCCCAAAACAATATTATGCCATACAGTAGTACCTGAAATTCACATATGCCACGTAATAGTGTCCCCAATTCATATTATGCCCACAATAGTGCCCCCAATTCACATATGCCATGGGATAGTGCTCTCCATACACACACACACACACATATTTGTACATTTATTCTAATGCAATCTAAATTATATTGAATTAGGGCTTGTATATTTTCATCATTTAAGGCTCTATATAAATACAGACGGTGAGAAAAGGAACAGCCACTTTAATAGAGCAACCTGCATGCAAGCACATGCACACATCTGAATCTTTGTATAATCAAAATATCTGTATGTCATCATAATGTGTCAAATGTGTATCACTGTAAACCTACAGCATGGTCATACACAATGCTAAAGGACAACGAAAATTAAAGGCAAATTGTTTTATTAAAATATTAAATGATCAATAGCGCTACCTGTCAATTTCATCAATAATATCAGCTCAGCACAAATATAAAACCACAAATAAAAAGGAATTTTCTCTTTCAAAGTATGAGCCCTTTATAAGAATATGCTGCTTTCTCCAGGATCCAACCATCTAATTGGTTTAAAGAAAACCAGGGCAGTATTGTATACAGTATGTGAAATGGTGCCCTTAGTAAATAATGCATACCCCCTACTGTTCCGATTTCAGCGGGACAATCCCACATCGCAGACCCAGAAGAGGCAGATTTTGCACACAAAAAAGACCGATGTTTCGTCCCAAAATAGGTATTTTTATCAGAGGTGCTAATTCTGTCCCTGTTTCATATGTTTAAATGTAGGGAGGTATGAATAATGTTACATTAGATAAATGATTAACAGTCCTATTGATTAATCTGCGGTAATAGGGCACATGTATACCAAAACTGGCTGGCGAGGTGGTGAGTTAAGTCTAACCACTATTTATGCAATAAGTGGTGGTAGAAGAACACTTCTACTGCCGCTTATTGCATAAATAGTGGTTAGACTTAACTCACCACCTCGCCAGCCAGTTTTGGTATACATGTCCATGTGTGTCACTAGCTGGTGAAACTGAATGCCCAGGCTTCAACTTTCATATTCACCAAATGAAAGTAAAAATAGTATTTATATTCTAGAAATAGTAACACACACACACATATATATATATATATACTCTGCAGTCAGCCTCTGCTCTCCCTGCAGCTAGAGCACAGATGTATATAAAAAAAAATCTACTTACCCATATCTTCATTGCTGCAGCCTCTCTGCTCCTTAGTCCTTCAGCGGCGGCGGGATCATCACAGTCAGCTGACAGGAGGAGGGGGCGGGTCACATGATCGCAGCTGCGATCACATGGGAAAGATGACTGGCTGTCACTGACAGCCAGTCATCTGCAGCAGCAGCGACGCCGGGGAGGGCAGCGGGGACAGCGAAGAGGACACCGACCCCCAGGTGAGTTTAATGGGCTCCGCCCACTTCCAGAAGGTGGTGTGGCTGTAGGGCACCGGGGCCTACTGGTGATTTCTCCGGTATCCCGGTGGGCCAGTCCGACGCTGGCAGTAAATAATAATGTAACAAAGTGTCATATAGGCAAGAGAGAATTTTGCCATGACATTGATTTTCATAAATGTGAATGTCACATTTTCAGTGTAACATGCAAATGCAAATTAAATACAAACATTTGTTGTTCTCCCTTTAAAAATCAAAATATTTTTCCCTGCAGTTGTCGAAATGGAAATGTCAATTAAGCAATATTAAAAAATGCCTGCTACTTCATATATATTAGCAAAAATACTAAGGAATTAAGTACTATAAGTTGAAGGGGTTAATTTTCAAATCTGCAAATCAAAAGTGGCTAGACAGTCACCATTATCATTTGCTCTAAAGCACCCACAAGAGATACCCCTCCTATTGTGTTGTATTGCAATGTGGCTATGTCCTTATTGTTCTTGGCCTAAGGTTGCTCATCCCAATTTCACTACTTTAAGTTTTAGCAGATGCAAATCAAAAATGTATATACATACGCATGTGTAAGAATTTTTGATGGACATTTACAGTACAGAAATATGTATGTTATAGTAAATAAAAACCCAAAATGGATGTACTAGGCACTGTTCTGTGTAAATGTTAATATCACATTAGATCACACTATGGGCTCAAGTTTTAAAGTGTGTAAAATGTATTGGGCATGATATGGCAACAATAAAAATGTTGCCATTCAGAATGGAGACACCATGCTATCGACAATCAGAATGTCGACACAGTTAAAATGTCAACATTCAGAATGGCGACTTTGACAAGAGAGGCACTAGAGCTGAATGCACTTAAACGTAGACATTTTGTGTTCACATACACTAAACTCTTACCTGCAAGGGTTAAGTATTTGCAATTCCTGGGTTGGCCAATGGCATCTGGGAAGGGAGTGTCCTGGTTTGTTGAATATATATCCTCTCTGGCTGATGTGCTGCCTCATTTCTTCTACACAAAATCTGTTAGAGAGCTGTGTGAAGCAAACAGAAGATCATATCTTGCTATTTATAGCTAGTTGTACTATTCCTTTCTATTTTTGATATTGTGTGCTGTTTCTTTTTTCACTGCATTCTCATTTCACCACTGGCCTTTTTTCCTTTTTTTTTTGTCTTTCTCTTCTCTTGTTTCTCCTCTTCTTCCCTGCCCCTGTATTCTGTTATGCAACCCCCAATATCCTCTATTTTCATCCCAACTGTTTGGTGCCTTTGTGTTAGCCCTGACATGTCTCTTTCCAAGAGAGTGGTTTCTTGCCCCTTGAGACTCCATGATGGCTCCCCTCCTCTCTTGGGGAGCCATCTTGTGGTTGGCCCCCAGTGGCGGCATCCGCCACTGAAGCTTATGGCCTGAGACGACATTCACTGTGCTGGCTGCCAGGACTTCTGTCCCCCCCTTTCTGTGCCCCCCTTATTTGTTCTGGGTCCCAGTTACTGTCACACAGCCCTGCTTTGGAGCCATGACGCAGACTGGCAGTCATCTACATGTCACTGCAAGGGTGTATGCATCCTCTCACTTGGCCAGGGCTGGTGGCAGGAATAAGGGGGTGACAGGTAGTGTGGCCCCTGCAGGCAGCACTGTAAACACCTTGCATGAGTACAGCTGCACAGCAAGGGGGAAGTCACACACTACAGCAATGGCTGGGTAGAAATGAACTCCTCCACTGATGGCCCATCCCCATGTCAGTAGTGAGCTGACACAAGCCGCTGGCATTCAGCCCCATGTACTACCCAGCCCCTTTCTACTTGGCAATTTTAGAGGTGAGGATTGGGAGCACAAATTTACAGAAATTCCCTGCCAACACAATAGCACCTATGCTCACCTCCCCTCCAGTTATCAGTGATGTCTCTGTATATGGGGGGGGGGGTCTGCATCTACCTCACATAAACAAAACAGTAGTTTATGTAGTGTGATCTGAGTGGGTGAGAGTGTGATCCTAGAACTCACACTGTCATCCTCAGATGACACACTCTATCCCCCTTTCTGCACACACTTTGTCCCCCTTCAAAACGCACTCTATTCCCCTTTCTGTACACACTCTTTCCCCCTTCAAAACCCAATCTACACACTCTATCACCCTTTCTACACACACTCTGTGGGGGCAGATCAGCTCCATGCCCACTATGGAGGCCTGGGCCCCTCTTAGGGAGACCATGGCACGCTCCACTTCAGGAGTTTACTATGACGTGGACGAGATACTAGTCAGGACGAGCGGAATCTAAGTGGGTACACCGGGATGTCCCTCTGCCTTTACTCATCCATGTCCAAGGGACCTAATACCACCCTGTCTAGTGGTTGAAGGTCTAAGACCATCAAATACCCCTCACATCTAGTTAGGTAACCACTAGGTAGTTTGCCCCTGTGAGGTCCCTCCCTGGATTGTGGGGGAGTTCCGCAACCCGCCCCCCATCCAAGCCATCCCAATGGCCTTTCCCAAAAGTTATTTTTAGAGGGGACCTGGACGGTAACTCATTCGTGAGTGCCCCCATGATGCCTGGGGTCGCCGACCCAGAGGACTGGAGAAACTCCACCCTGCAGTGGTCTGGCCTCTCCCCCCTCCCTGCATCCAGTGGGGCTCTGTGGTGGACATAAACCCCCATGCCAGCTGACTACCCAATCCCAAAGGATGACAGTTATGTAGGATCAACAGTACTGCCCCCCATTGTTCAATTGAGCCATACAGTAATAGATGTTATCTTGTCTTTTGTTCTAGATTCACAGTCAGCTGAACGAGCATGCCACTATACGTTTCCATAAGCCATTGTACAATCGGGCAAACACAGTAATGTGCCGACAGGGAGACAGGACCCATCTGGAATCATGGGTGAAGAAAGGGATGTCACAATGCCCGATGAATATGTTTTACCTGTAACACACTTAACACATGGAAACATTGGTAGAATGCATCATATGCATTCAGAGAGCTACATCCATCTCCTTTGCTCAAAGTCCATGTTGGGCTTATTCACTTTTGCATGTTGGATTCTACCCATGGGCCGGGTTTATGTCAAAAACTACAGCGGACTACCAGAGGTCTGACCAGGTACCATGCTTCGGATAAATCGTCAGACGCAATTGGAGCAAGTTTGGTTGCAGTTTCTCAATGATTTCAACGGTATACGCATACTGATGTTTTAGGGTCGCAGGGTTTTGGGACCTACCTAAACGGCGATTGGCTCACTGCTCATTGGCCTGACGGCTGGTGACAATATGGCCTAGTGTCCAACTTACTAGTCCTAGCGCTTTTCCCAATAATCAAGGTGATTGAGCTTTGGGACAGGAAACTAGGCGATCGACACAGTATTTTTTGGCGCAACAGTTTGGGTATTGTTTAATCGGTCCACAAACAGAGTGCATTGCTCTCCCTGCCATTGCTTTGCTGTGACACATGATCTTGCGCTGCCTGGAATATGACACATGCTTTAATACGCGTCATGTCTTGGGGTGAATAACAGCATAGCGGATGCCCTCTTGCACTTTCAATGGCAGCTTTTTTGGCCCTTGCTCCAGGTGCTAGCCCCAATGGCACCACTTATCCTTCTCATATTTGACAGATCATAAAGCCAGCATAACTGGACTCATGGAGAGGTGCCGTCCACCAGGCATGCTTACCGGGTGACATGGTGGCAAACAATTACATTTCTAAACTCTCAAGGACCTTGGGAAACAGGTCAGAGTGATGCAATGCTGGCCTTTATCTGGTCGCAATATCAAGCGGGCAATCAGGCAATATCCAAGATGTCTGTGTCTGTCACGCTGGCAGGTATTTCATTTATGGCAACAATGAAAAGGTTTTTTTATCCTATCCAAAAGGGTGGATAATATTAGGCACTTCTGTGGAATCCCAATAGGGAAATTAATTTATAATTTATAATATCAACAGATCAAAATATATATAAAATGGTTCTAAAATAGCCACAAATCGACAAACTTAGTAATGATAATTGCTGCTCTTCTAGGTAATTGTTGTTTATCAATCCCTAGATACTTACAAAAGAGAAAACCAACAACTATGAAAAGCGTAAAACTTTCATACCATGTGTTCATACCACCACATATCTAAATAATATCATATAAATCACTTTATTATAAAAATAATTAATATAACAAATTATGCCACTAAATTAAAAAAAAAGAAAAAAAAAGAAAAAAAGTCCCTCTGAAGTCTTATTAGACGTATCGCGCAGAGGTGGATGTGGATTGGTCTTTACAAGCACAGCTTCTCTCATGATATCCAGGATCAGACATTAGAAGTTAGCTGAGTATGTGATCTATGCCTGAACTTTCTTTATCTGGTAAGTGTAAATCTTTATTTCAATAAAATATAATATATATATATATATATATATATATATATATATAGATTGGCCTATAGCACCTGGTATTCCCAGGTGGTCTCCCATCCAAGTAGTAACTAGGCCCAAGTCTGCATAGCTTCCAAGAACAGATGCAATTAGGTTTGTGCAAGGTGCTGCAGGGAGTGGATAAGAATAAAAAAATATAAGATTCAGATTAAAATTCCAACAGAATTGCAATTGATAAGGACCCAATATGGATTTACTGATAGTCTATTAACTCATCCTACAGTGTACTTGTAAGTAGAAGTTTCCATCTATGTAGTTTACATTTACTGCCCCCAAATAATAGTGTACACACAATCAACTAAAGAGGATAATATAGTCACTCTTATGTCTCCACTTATGGGAACTAATCCACTTCTAGTACCCAGAAACAATTATTTTGCTTCCCAGGGAAGAAATTAGCAGTGGGATCTGGCAGGCTGTGACAGGGGTTAGGTTCCCTCTGGCTGCAGCACGCCTCTGATCTCAGAGATGGGGAAAGCAACCCACACAGCATGTGGAGAAACGCCTAAGATCTTACTATTTTATTGGAAATATAAGGACCATCATACCACTCTGGCACAATAACAATTCGAAGAAGTCTTTAAATATCTAAACTGTAGACTTTTCCAGGCTTAAATCCTGTCTGATCCAGATTATTCAGTTCCACAATCACCCTGTTAAGTCTAGGGGCCAATATTTTAGCTAAAATGTTCACATCTGTTGATAGGACAGATAGAGGCCTATATGAATCAGGATACAGGGGACCCTTTCCCAGTTTTGGCAGTACTATTATCGATGCTTTCACCACAGAATCAGACGGGACCCCATACTCAAATAGAATATTAACGGTTTCATGTAACTTCGGGACATAAAACGCTCATTGTTGCTTGTATGATTCTAATGCAAGGCATTATACCCAACTTAAGTTGGAAGTGTGGGTGACTTGATATGCCAACCAATCAGGGCCTTTTTAGACAGAACTTTTGCTCCAATGGGGCAGGGACTGATGTGAGTGAGTTCTCTGTACAGTGCAGTGGAATTAGTGGCGCCATATAAATAGGTGATGATGATGATGATTATGAACTGATGCAAAGATACAATTATAAATAGGAAATATAAAAAGGAGAAAATAATATCACCAAGACAAAATTTCACTAAAACAGCATGTGCATGCCAGCCAGCTGAGCTTCTCACAAGATACTCTACTGCATTGGGGAAGTAACAGAAATTTATACACACAAAAGGGACATAAATTACATCACAGTTGAAATCATTTTACAAAGACACAGCTTAGTCTCTCAGAGGTCAGAACCTCCAAGACCATGACACCTCTTAGGGGTATTGAGCCTTTCTTTGTTAGAATGTTGACACTTCTGGATGAGTGCATGAGTTGAAACTGATCTGTTTGTGAAATTTTACCATCTGCTATGCCCCTGCATTTCTTTGTTTAATAAACTCCAATGGACAGAGAATAGTGAAAAAGTGAAATGAAATGAATAAGCAGTGTGTTTATAATACACCGTTATGAAGCGGCTATATGCGACCGCTTATCCCAGTGTATTGCAATCGTATCGTATAGCAAGGGGACATTTATTGGTAACTCAGAATGATTTGATATGATCAATATTTTATTAGACTTTAACAGTCCACCCTTAGTTAGTATACCTAAAATATCTCCTTATACAGGAGCCCTTATGCAATGTAGGGCTCCTGTTTCCACGTTGGTAGCCCCCATCAATACCATGGCACTACTGTCCATACTATTATTTTCACTGGTTACCATGGTTTTTCTTTTTCCACACTTTAACACTACAGGAACACACTGGTAACACATACCAAATTAATAGCAAGACACCAAATATAAGGATAAAGAGCTTACAGCTGATACTAGATCTTTTACCCAATCACCAAGCCCTGAGAATCAATTGATAGAATTTAGCCAAGACACCCAACCTACTAACTTTTCACTACTGCCGATATGGAGACATTATGAGCTTTATATAACTCCCATTTAAGCTGTATGATCTCATTCATCTTATGGTCAATTACTTCCTTGGGTCAGTGTCATTAGTGATGTAAGAGCATCATTTGACACCAATCTGAGTTGCTAAGGTTACACAGTATCCCTCAGCGAAAGCTGTGAAATAGTTAAGAACCATCCTATGATGATCTAGTTCTTTCTTATAGGCCTGCAGTTCCTTACCTGTATATCTGAAAGTGTTATCATATTTCTGTGATATTATCAATTAATCTTGCCAGAGCCTGTATGGAATTAAAATTCTGGGTTCCCCAGGCAATTCATGTTATGTCCAATGCTACCAGAAACTAAAACCCTGACTCTGATATTAAATTTGTATTGTTTTGTATTGAATCGGTGCTCGTACTACATGTGTAGATAAGGAAGTTACATGGATCTGTGGATGTTAATCATCTTTTCATGTGTCAATGTCATAAACTTGGTTACTATCTTTCCTAGAAAACATACTCCCTTGGAACTGGAGGTAACCATTTGTAAGCTTTACGTCCACAAATATAATACATATTCTTTGGGAAAATATAGGATATTGAGTAACCCAGAAGAGTGTTACCTACAGTTCTAATAAATCTACCCAGACCTAAAGTCCCTATTTGATCAAAACAAGTAGTTGCCTGAATAGTCACAAGACATTTACAGATTGTACCTTACCAACAGACACCTGTCTAGGTTTACTCAAATATCCCGTTCTCTGAAAATCGGCTATACTTTTGAGGAGGTTAAACCTGTTACTGTCAATTGGTTTCCCATCAGTTCTGCTAGCGAAGGCCATTGTCTGATTGTTTAACGCTACTTCCCAATACCCAGATTTCATGGAGTTGGTAAAATTTATGTATATCAATGACTTGTCCACCAAGTATTGGCGAAGATTCAGACGAGAGTAATTAGTTACATTATTATTCCCCTCCATGGGTCTTCGCTGCCATAATTCAAGAACCTCAGAGACATTCAATGGAAGGTAGATAAATCCTAAACTGACTTGTCACTAAGGCACAAGGGAGCACATTCAGCAATTACATTGATTTAAAAGCCTGGGGCCTGATTCATTAAGGATCTTAACTTGAGAAACTTCTTATTTCAGTCTCCTGGACAAAACCATGTTATAATGCAAGGGGTGCAAACTAGTTTTCTGTTTTGCACATAAGTTAAATACTGACAGTTTTTTCATGTAGCACACAAATACTTGATAGCTTATTTGTACACTGAAATTTAAAGTTGATATTTGTGTGCTACCTGAAAAAACAGTCAGTATTTAACTTATGTGCAAAACAAAATACTAATTTGCACCCCTTGCATTGTAACATGGATTTGTCCAGGAGACTGAAATAAGACGTTTCTCAAGTTAAGATCCTTAACGAATCAGGCCCCTTGCCACTACTGTTAGACTGACACTGCTAGCTGCACTCTCACCGAGTGAACAGAGAAGTTAGCAAAGGAAAGAAAAGTGGTGAAGTAGAAAAATGAAAGATTGAGAGAAGAAAGCTTCATGTTTTTTTTAACCATAACATATACATGCTGTATACCTCAATATGTTTCTATTCCCTCTCCGTTATATTTTTAATTACCCTACTTAGTCACTGAGAGATGATGGAAGAATATTATCACAAAAGATGTGGACTTAATAGGATGTACAAATTTCAGTCTTATAAGCATCTTTTGACGTTCTTTGCTGAAAAAGCAGTGTGGTTTGGCTCTGTATTGAATTCTCCATCTTCTTTCTAGTGAATATGTGCAGTGACCTGCAAATGATCCGACAGTCCATTTGTTATAAAAATAACACTTACATGACATCAAAACAATAATACACACTGTATATGGTAGCATGTCTGCTGATATTTTTTTGTGCTCTTTAAAACATATATTCCTAAAAATTAAATGAGCATATAAATGAATATGGCAAACACGATGCGTCTTTCCAGACATATGCTTGATCCTAGAGACATACAGTTCATAGTGGAAACCTTTGAAATGAGAATGAAATAAGGGGATCCAGGCTGCTTAGAACAACTGTTATAGTCACTCAAAAGAACAAGTGATAAATATACAGTATGTAATATGCTATTATTCTTGTTTTTCACTACAGTCCCTGGTATCTGAACTTTATATTGTCTTTATATTCTTAATTTTATATTTGAAATTATAATTTGAATTTGTATTCATACATCTATATTGCTTTTTAACAACATATAGCTGGATATGTGACAGCGACAGGGGAGAAGATGGTGCAGGGGGATATGTGACAGAGACAGGGGACAAGGTTGTGCAGCTCTATATATGTGACACGGACAGGGGAGAAGATGGTGCAAGGGGCTGAGTGACAGGCACAGGGGAGAAGGTGGTGCAGGGAAATATGTGACATGGACAGGGAAGAAGAAGGAGCAGGGGATATGTGACAGGGACAGAAGAGAAGAAGATGCAGGGGGATATGTGACAGGGGAGAAGGTGGTGTAGGGGTATATGTTACATGGACAGGGGAGAAGAAGGTGCAGGGGGATATGTGACAGGGACAAGGGGGGAAGATTGTGCAGGTATATATGTGACACAGACAGGGGAGAAGATGGTGCAGGGGGATGTGTGACACACAGACAGGGGAGAAGGTGGTACAGGAGGATGTGTGACAGGGAAGAATATGGTGCAGGGAGATATGTGACAGGGACAGAGGAGAAGATGATGCAGGGAGATGTGTGACAGGGGAGAAAATGGTGCAGGGGGATATGTGACAGGGACAGGGGAGAAGATTGTGCAACTGGATATGTGACACGGACAGGGTAGAAGATGGTTCAGGGGGATATGTGACAGGGATAGAGGAGAAGATTGTGCAGTTGGATATGTGACAGGTACTGGGGAGAAGATGTTGAAGGTTCATATGTGACAGTTCTTATTAGTTACTTAGGCAAATGCAGTTAGAAAGTAAAACAAAACATTTATTGTAATAAAAACAACACTATAATATTATGTACACACAGTAAATAAATTCCAGGCAGATGTACCACATGATCTGTCCCTTACCCCACTAGCTTGAGGAGCTATAGTCACCTGGCTGTCCAGACTAGACGACCCATGGATCTGCCATTGTATTTCACTGGAAGAGCCACCAGCCACCCGGCAGCTTCCAGCCATCAATTCCCAGAATGAACATCACCTCCTCTCCTGGAGTGGCTCCATATATTTAGGGTCACATTTCCACAGTGCTTTCCTCTCCGTTGGCAAACCCCTGGGCCTCTCCTTGTTAAACAATGGTGAGTCCTGGACTATGGGGTTGGAAAGGGGAATGGAGATGAGCTGTACTTCCACAGAAATCTCACCTGACAGATTGTAGACCAAATATCTGGAGTAGTCTTATGAGAACAATGGATACTAATTAGCCTTCCCCCCAACAGTATCTTGCAACCTGATCCCTACCCATAACCCACCAGGCTTCACTTTAGTAGTTATAACTGGATAAACCTCTACTCAGCTAGAAAAAAACATCAATGCATACCAATACTTACTTCAGGGTGGTAATTGTATGAAATCAATCTAAGTATTATGCACCAGACCCGCCGATCACTCGGTCGGGTCCTGGTGCACTTACCTGGGGCTTTCCCGGCTCCTTCCTTCTTGGTGTTCCCATGCTGTAGCTGCTGGCAGTAGCCATCTTTGATGTTCCATTTCTTTTCATTGGACAGTGCTCACTATAGGGCAGGAAATATAAAACACCTGTCTCCATTCATTCTTTCCAGATCTTTGTGACAATTCACGCTGTGCGGACGTGACTCTGCAGGCCATTGTTTTTGTTACCTGCTTCTAAGCAAACTTTTGGACCTTATGTATACCTGCTGCAATTCCTTACACTCCCACTGATCCAGTTACCTGCTTCCTAGCACTCCTGGTTATCCTTATACTCCTGCTTCAGACCTTTACAGCTCCGCTGATCCAGTCACCTTGCTTCCAAGCATACCTGGTCCTCCGTGTATTCCTGCTGCAGATTGTTACACCTCTACCGATCCAGTCTCATTGCCTTCTAGCATACCTGGACCTCCGTGTAGTTCTGCTCGCAGACCATTACATCTCTGCTGATTCATTCTCCTTGCCTCCTATCATAACTGGACCTCCATGTAGTCCTGCCCGTAGACCTTTATACCTCTGCTGATCCAACAGAGGTGTACTGGTCAGTATATAGAGTCAGTATAAATGTTAACTACCTTCCCTTTTGCTAACTTACAGGCTCTCTCAAAGGCTATCAGTTCTGCAACCTGTGCTGAATATGGTGTTCCTGATGCTCTGGCCTTTATGATGTCTCTGTTAACTACTAATACATATCCAATGCACAAGTCTCCTGTATCTGACTGTCTATGGCAGCTTCTGTTAGTGTAGAAGTCTGATTTAGTTACTCCATACAGTCATGAGGCCTTGCACATGTGAAAAAATAACTTTTTTCAAAATTTCCATCATCCTCCACTGTTTTTGCCTTATGAGGCACATGTAGTATGAAATTTGTTAGATACAGTATGTTATATCATTTGAGCACGATATTTGCAGCCGCCATAAGGGAAAGTTCCAACTTGGTGTATCTAGCTGTTGAGTCTGATCTGAGACAAATTTACAAATGCGGACAATGCATGAGGAATAGGAAGTGTCAAATCATGACCCAATACTATGTCCTTACTCTTTTCTACTAGCAGAGCAGCTGCCACTACTGTTTTTAAAAAGGTGGGTAGGGAAAAAGCTACAGTATCTAGTTGTGCACAGTAATATGATACAGGTCTGTTCCCATCACCATGTCGCTGTGTGAGGACTCCTGCTGTGCAAACAGCCCTCTTTTTACTGAATAAATTAAATGTTTTTTGAAAGTTTGGTATTCCCACCGCAGGAACTTGTGTCAGACTTTCTTTGAGTGCTAGAAAAGCTTGTTAAGTTTCCTCAGTGTATTTCACTCTCTCAGATTTGGTTGAAGTCATTTGCTCCTCCAATGGAAGTTACAGAATAATTAAACCTAGAATCCATTGTCTACAATACACATTCATCCCCAGAAATATTCACACTTGCTGTTGTTTTTTTTGACATTGTCATATCTAGTATGTCCTGCACACTGTCAGGTGTCATAGTCCTTATGTCAGACAGTGTCCCAACTATTTGACTTTTATTTGGCATGGCTGTAATTTGTCACTAGCAACCTTGTGAGCTGTTTCTGAGAGAGGCAACAATAGAAGTTTAGTGTCAATCAATTAAGATTCAAACAAGTAAAAACAGAACAGTAAATCATCAACATATTGCATCAACACAGAACCGCAGGTAGGTTGAAAGGGTTGCAAACAGTCAGGCAATGCTTGAGAAAAGACACTGGGCGTATCCATTAATCCTACAGGTAAGCATGTCCAAGTATGCAGAAAAGTGAGCAGAGGTCAATTGCAGTGAAGTAGTTAGCAGAGAGAAGTATTTGCATTAGAACAACAGCTGGATTGGGTACTATGGGAAATTGGCTTTGTAAATCTCCCTTAGATCCTGCACTAACCCATAACCCCTCCCCCCACTCTTCTTGACAGGGAAGATGGAACTATTTGTTGTACTGTAAAATACTTTATTGTAACATCCTTTCAATAACCGGAAAAAATAAGTTCACATTTAAGTTTTAATGGGTATTGTGGTATTTTTGGCGCTTGCCTATTTTTTTTTAATCAGAATACTACAGGAGCTACATTTACCATAAATCCAGTGTCTTGTAAGAACCAAGTATTTACAATGCAATTTGTGCTACACTGAAAGGAACTAAACAATATAACAGGGAAATATACCAAAAGTTTGTGGGGGATTGTTAATACATCCTGTTCTTTCTGAAAGTTGTTTTCTGGCATATCAAAAAACACTCCAACAGGGTGTAGTTTATATTTTGCATCCCAATTTACAAAACAGATCTTGGCCAAGGAGGTTAGTAGGAGCTGAAGCTGCAAAGTGAAAAGCATGTTTAGTTTGGCCCAAAGGTAACTTTTGCCAGTATAGTCAACAGGTAATGGTTCACCATTTCTGCTATCCCCCCACAGCCAAAATAGTTTTTCTGGTTAGAGACAAATTTAAGAGAGAAGTCAATACAGATTTGGCCACCCCTATACCCATTAGGAATGTTTGCTTTCTCCCTGCAATGTTAATTTTTACATTTGTATCCTCACCAGATTTGCTAATTAACTGCATTGGCAGTAGCTTACGGGTGAGACCCAATCATCATCATCATCATCATCACCATTTATTTATATAGTGCCACTAATTCCGCAGCGCTGTACAGAGAACTCATTCTCATCAGTCCCTGCCCCATTGGGGCTTACAATCTAAATTCCCTAACACACACACACAGAGACAGATAGACACACAGAGACAAACACACAGACTAGGGTAAATTTGTTAGCAGCCAATTAACCTACCAGTATGTTTTTGGAGTGTGGGAAGAAACCGGAGCACCTGGAGGAAACCCACGCAAACACGGGGAGAACATACAAACTCCTCACAGATAAGGCCATGGTCGGGAATAGAACTCATGACCCCAGTGCTGTAAGGCAGAAGTGCTAGCCACTACGCCACTACGCAATCGTCATTGACCCAACTTCCCTCTATCCTGTCTGTCTGTGTGGTGGTTGCACACAGTGTCGGCCATTTGTGTGCTTTCATACGCATTCAATTGCATCTTTTGCATGTGTATGCATGATATCGCTAGCACGTACACACAACATTAGCTCGTCACCTCCTTTATAATATAGACTATAAGGAGCCCCATTATACCCAAAATGTATGGCACTCCGCTTGCCCTGACTGTGTGCGTTCCTGTAATTCCCTTTTGTGTGCCGAACTGTGCAATCTCTTGCATAATGTCCTAATTGTCCACATGCGTAGCACACACCTATAGATGTATGCACTATGGCGTGCGTTCCCCAACAACATTTGTGATCACTTAGGCTGTAATGAGTGGACATTTTGTTTAAGGCTCTCGTAAAATATTCATCTGCCCCCTCATTTTCTTTCTGCTTTATCGTAAACATTTTGTGCCTATCCCAGATTACCAGAAAGGCAGTAGCCAGTCCTTGTGGGCAGATGCCAGAGTGAGTTCAAACCCCAGTTGAATTATCCAGATAGGTAATTTAACCACAGTTACTTATCTGCGCCAGTGTGTGTCCCAGGATCTGGCCATGATTCCCTCCAAAATGGGTGACTTGCAAAATATCCTTCCTCAGCAGTGCAGGCTAACCTCCTCCTTCAGCTTCAAGCTATGACTCCCCAACTGGTTCTGTTTACCACTCCCCTCTGCTCTCCTCTCCCTCAAGACAGGCAATTATCTCTGCATAGACCACCAATCCAGTACCCATTTGCTTAGGGTCACCTTCTCTGGACTTGTCACACAAGTCAGTCTCTCCTTGTGGGAGATGTAGTTTCTCTCCCTGGCCTATTAAATTACAATCTCCATATCATTTCTTACTGATGCAAATGTAATTAATAGTTCCTGGTTGCTCCATCTTCAGCATCCCAAGGGGTTACAAGAAAATATACTCTATAGCAGGGTTTCCCAAACCCAGTCCTCAGGGCTCCCTAACAGTGCAGGTTTTCTGGATCACATGTGACATAATTAGGACCATCTGTGGATCTGTTACAATGTGTCAGTCAGTAATGAATACACCTGTGCTCCAGCAAGAAGATATGGAAAACCTGCACTGTTAGGGAGCCCTGAGGACTGGGTTTGGGAAACCCTGCTCTATAGTATTAATTTATGTATATATTATATTATACTTTACTGACAATATGTTGCAATTCATTTGTCAATTTTATAAATAAGTTAAATGGAAGAAAAATAAAATACAAACAATTTTGCTTAGCTATTGTGATTAAATTAATGTCATTAATGGCTTACAGTTAATTGTCTCTGGTCTATTCTTTTGATTTACTTCTGTAAAAATGTTCATGTTTAGGCATTCAGTAAAGTAATCTGTTTTTCATTTAATCGTAGCAGCCTATTCATGGTCCTCTGTGCCATCATTCATGAGTAATGTTTGTCAGCAAGGTTACATATCCTATACATAAGCTCCATTTTTCATTTGTATGCTTTGTTTTCTTTAAGGAAAATATAGAACATTTTAGTGCAGAATTTACAATAAGAAATGTAAATTTATCCACCTTTAATCCTGAATGATTAGAATAAATGTGTACAGGGGACCATAAAGTACCAGAATACAATGTAGTGCAGTGACAGACAGAACATGATTAAAGACAGATGCTACCCATACAAATATGTACCAGTCACAATCCCTTTTCTATTTTTATATACTCTCTTGGATGTTAGCAGTTTATTAACACCTTGCTATACATTCGGACAACAAAAATGTTTCAGAATGGTTTGTTCATATGATATGTCAGAAAACCATTACCTTTAAAATAATACATGCCCTTATGTACAATATAATGAAATGGATTATTACACTTGGATATTAATGCATATAAAGCCACACTTTTTAAATAGGTCTTGTTCATAATGGATGAATGATGTTGCATCCTCATTATGCATAGAGAGATAAATATAGAACCACAACATAGTATAACATAGTTTTAAGAATTGCAAAAAAAAGTCCTCCGCCACTTAATCAATAGTGTGATTTTATAGACGTGTTGAAAAAAATAGGACAGATACTGAGAACATCCTTTAATAATGATCACTTTGCCCCCTTCAGGGTATATGATTACCAAAGCGTATCAGATCATGCGACTTCTCGAGATTCCTTTAGCTGTATTTCCCTCTTAAGTTCAGATGGTGCGAATCCCTCATCCAGCATCATATGTTAAGAGACATAAATAATAGCAGAAATCTTGCGCATTACCCTCATAAATGTAAGAAATGCTTTTAATATAAAACTTTAAAAACCATAAAACGGTTTAAATATACAACTTCACAGAACATAATATATGGATATGCCCATACCAGAAATCCATAGGTAACAGCGTCTAAATAACACACCGGCAGATGTCACACAAACAGTCCAGGTATGTTGCAACCAAACGGAATTCCTGGTCAGGCAAACCTCCAATTGCCAACACGTTTCAACCCAAAACTCGGGTCATTATCAAGGCTGAAATCGAAACAGTTAAAATCCCCTTTTATACTTTATCCTTATACGGATTAATGCGTGTCATCTCCGTACTTCTGGTATGTCTTCTTCCGGTTTTTCCCATGTGAAACGCATATCCAAATGGAGGTTCAAAAAAACTTTATTGTTCCAAACGTTATCGTTTGACTACACGGGCAATAACATCCGATTGTCTCTTGTTCAATGTTTTTTTCTTTTCACAATAACCTCAAAAAATGAAACATATATCATGGATGTTGTCATGATAAGAAATAATTATGATGAATACTGTGATAATAACAAATATCTTCGAAGGTATAAAAATCTTATGGGAATGTTTAACCTTCATAAGCAAACATAACACTCACATTGGACAGAGCTAAAACATAAAATCTAAAAACAAATGCACTGATAATATAAAATAAATAAAAACTGACCTAAATCACAAGAACCACTTGACCTCAAAATCTGAGTTTAGTCACTTTGGTATTAATGTATATGTTTTTGGGGAATATTTGTGGATGTACTAGGTACAAGCACAGCTACACACCTGAGTGGAGCGCCCATCACAGAGTCTTATTTTGTATCTACATGTCCATATGTAATAATATAGTGCTGCTAAATAGATTGCTGTAATTTGTTCTAAATCAATATATAAATTATATATTTCTCAGTCTACATTTTAAGATCAGAGACCAAGGTGCACTATTAGGGAAGCCCAAGTTGTCTGGATGAAATAGAGCCTTAAATGGAAACCAGCAATGGAGGTGTTCAACAAATTAATACAATATACAATGTAAATGTGTAAGAAGTTGTGGATTCCCCAGAGCAGAAAAAATGCGCACTGATATATTCCTGTAAATTAAAAGCACTAAAATGCAAGATTTTACAATTATATGTAAATGGAAATTATTTTCCTATACAACGTTCCCAGTTTATTTTTAGCATGCTTTAAATAAAATAAAAATAAACTTTTTTCTTAAATTGTTTATTTAAGATACAAACCTTCCTGAATCATTTACCCATATCTGGCTTTGTTCTGTCAGGTTTCAATTGCAGGTCTATAGTGGATTGTTTATTATACTGTTGATGTAATAAAAGAAGAAACATTCTATGTCCCCTGGTTCTGAGAACATCAGCGCTATCTAGGGATGTTGTAGTTTAAATGTATCATTAAACAAATGTGTAATGGAGCCGAGAAAAAATTTGTCACAAACAGTGTCAAGTGGCGGGAGAAAAGAGTATTGAAGAAAAGGCAAAGAAGCCTATTTTCAACATTCATCAGATCTTTTGTGAAATATATATATATATATTGTGGCAAGAGCCCGCTACTGCAGAAGCACACGTGTACAACTTCTTCCTTTTTATGGTTCTTTATTGTCAGGATGGTAATAATGTTTTGACACTGTATACTTGCACAGCAATTATGGAGACCCTCAACGCTTACTATACATAGTCCAGCTCTCTGTCCAGATCAGCCAGCTAGCCCAGCTTTTATCTCCCTGAACAATGAAACAAGCAGGGTTTTATACCTGACACTCCTCCCACAGGCCTAGCTTGATGGACAGGTGACACACCCACCTTCTCTTTAAAAGGAAACGCCCATCCCTGGCTCTGTTTAGACTATCAGACCCACCCTGTCTGTTTGCTGAGAGGAAGCACCTTTTAAATCATGTAAGTAAACCAATTTTAAACTACACATATGTTTTTACCTGGTTTAATCTCCACCTAGGTACATAACTGTGCCAATGTTTTACTCTACTTCCCTGCTTTCTCTGCATATTGCCAGCTAAATGCCTCCTTTTGTTACAATATATATATATATATATATATATATATATTTACATCTATCTATCTATCTATCTATCTATCTATCTATCTATCTATATATATATATATATAAAAATATCTATATATATATATATATATATATATATATATATATATATATATATATATATATATGTCTTTGAACTCTTGTTCTTCATGGGCCACTACCTCAATCTTATGTTTCTGTTCCTTCAGTTGTTTCTTACTGAAAATTATTGTAGAAGGGGGCGGGGGTATCACAGGGGCAGTCATCATTCGCTGGAAAGGAGTTTGATCTCCTATTATACTTTGGTTGACTTTCTGCACTGCCTCTCTTATTACTCTATCCCATCCCCTCAATGTATGATGTGGTGACATTTTCCTAACTTGCTCTTTCAATTAGAAATGAGTGCACTCGGATTTCGTGAATACGAGCCCACCCGAACGTTTCCGATCCGAGCCGGATCCGAGACAGATCCGGGTATTGGCGCCAAATGAAAACCTGAAACCGAGGCTCTGAGTCATAATCCCGCTGTCTGATCTCGCGATACTCGGATCCTATAAATTCCCTGCTAGTCGCCCCCATTGTCACTCGTGCATTGATCAGGGTAGAGGGAGGGTGTGTTAGGTGGTCCTCTGTCCTGGTAGATCTCGTGCTGTGCTGTTTAGTTCTGTGCTGTGCTGTGCTGTGCTGTGCTGTGCTGTGTTCTACAGTATCAGTCCAGTGGTGCTGTGTGCTGTGCTCTGTCAGTTTTGAGTTCAGTGGTGCTGCTGGGTCCTGTGCTGTGTCCTGTTCAGTCCAGTGGTGCTGTGTCCTGTGCTCTGTCCTTCTAAGGGCATAGTTATTTCCCCATTATTCCCCATTTTCAAAAAAATAAAAAAAAAGTTATAAAAAAAATAATTAAAAAAAAAATTAATTACAACAAAATTTGCCAAACCAATCCTGCAGTATAAGTCCATTGGTACTGCAATATTACCAAGTTCACACATTCAGCAGTAAAAGTCCGGTGGTACTGCAATATTACAAAGTTCACACATTCTGCAGTATCAGTCCAGTGGTGCTGTGTCCTGTGCTCTGTCCTTCTGAGTTCAGTGGTGCTGCTGGGTCCTGTGCTGTGTCCTGTTCAGTCCAGCGGTGCTGTGTCCTGTGCTCTGTCCTTCTAAGGGCATAGTTATTTCCCCATTATTCCCCATTTTCAAAAAAATAAAAAAAAAGTTATTAAAAAAAATACAAAAAAAAATTAAAAAAAAAAATTAATTACAACAAAATTTGCAAAACCAATCCTGCAGTATAAGTCCATTGGTACTGCGATATTACCAAGTTCACACATTCAGCAGTAAAAGTCCAGTGGTACTGCAATATTACAAAGTTCACACATTCTGCAGTATCAGTCCACTGGTGCTGTGTCCTGTGTCCTGTGTCCTGTGCTCTGTCCTTCCGAGTTTAGTGGTGCTGCTGGGTCCTGTGCTGTGTCCTGTTCAGTCCAGTGGTGCTGTGTCCTGTGCTCTGTGCTTCTAAGGGCATAGTTATTTCCCCATTATTCCCAAGTTTTTAAAAAATAAAAAAAAAATTATAAAAAAAAATACAAAAAAAAAAATTGTGAAAAAAAGTAATTATAACAAAATTTGCAAAACCAATCCAGCAGTATAAGTCCATTGGTACTGCAATATTACCAAGTTCACACATTCTGCAGTATCTTGTGCTACATATAATGGAGAACAAAAATTTGGAGGATAAAGTAGGGAAAGATCAAGACCCACTTCCTCCTAAAGCTGAAGCTGCTGCCACTAGTCATGACATAGATGATGAAATGCCATCAACGTCGTCTTCCAAGCCCGACGCCCAATCTCCTAGTACAGGGCATGTAAAATCCAAAAAGCCCAAGTTAAGTAAAAGTAGCAAAAAGAGAAACTTAAAATCATCTGCGGAGAAACGTAAAGTTGCCAATATGCCATTTAAGACACGCAGTGGCAAGGAACGGATTAGCCCCTGGCCCGTGTTAATGACTAGTGGTTCAGCTTCACCCAAGGAACTAAGCCCTCCTCCTCCCCCCCTACAAAAAATTTAAGAGAGTTATGCTGTCAGCAACAACACAGCAAACAACTCTGCCTTCTAAAGAGACATTATCACAAATCCCCAAGGCGAGTCTAAGGGTGTTGGTGGTTGTCAAGCCTGACCTTCCCATCACTGTACGGGAAGAGGTGGCTCGGGAGGAGGCTATTGATGTAGCTGGTGGTGTGGAGGAACTTGATGATGATGATGCTGATGTGGTTATTGTAAATGAGGCAGCAGTGGGGGAAACAGCTGATGTCCATGGGATTAAAATGCCCATTGTCATGCCGGGTCAGAAGACCAAAAAATGCACCTCTTCGGTCTGGAGTTATTTCTATCCCAATCCGGACAACAATTGTATTGCCATATGTAGCTTATGTAAAGCTCAAATAAGCAGGGGTAAGGATCTTGCCCACCTAGGGACATCCTCCCTTATACGTCACCTGAATAACCTTCATAGTTCAGTGGTTAGTTCAGGAACTGGGGCTAGGACCGTCATCGGTACAGGGACACCAAAATCCAGTGGTCCAGTTGGATACACACCAGCAACACCCTCCTCGTCAACTTCCTCCACGATCTCCATCAGATTGAGTCCTGCAGCCCAAGTCAGCAGCCAGACTGAGTCCTCTTCAATACGGGATTCATCCGAGGAATCCTGCAGCGGTATGCCTACTACTGCCACTGCTGCTGTTGCTGCTGTTAGTCGGTCATCTTCCCAGAGGGAAAGTCGTAAGACCGCTAAATCTTTCACAAAACAATTGACCGTCCAACAGTCGTTTACCATGACCACAAAATACGATAGTAGTCACCCTATTGCAAAGCGTATAACTGCGGCTGTAACTGCTATGTTGGTGTTAGACGTGCGCCCGGTGTCCGCCATCAGTGGAGTGGGATTTAGAGGGTTGATGGAGGTATTGTGTCCCCGGTACCAAATCCCATCGAGATTCCACTTCACTAGGCAGGCGATACCAAAAATGAACAGAGAAGTACGATCAAGTGTCCTCAGTGCTCTAAAAAATGCGGTTGTACCCACTGTCCACTTAACCACGGACATGTGGACAAGTGGTTCTGGGCAAACGAAGGACTATATGACTGTGACAGCCCACTGGGTAGATGCATCCCCTTCCCCTTTCGGCATTCAGCCAGTGCCTACCGCAGACTAGAGGCACATCAAAAAACCATGAACCTGCCCTGCCATCACCTCAAACAAGAGGTTGTGACGCGCTGGAACTCCACCCTCTATATGCTGCAGAGGATGGAGGAGCAGCAAAAAGCCATTTAGGCCTACACAGCCACCTACGACATAGGCAAAGGAGTGGGGATGCGCCTGAGTCAAGCGCAGTAGAGACTGATTTCCGCGTTGTGCAAGGTTCTCCAGCCGTTTGAACTTGCCACACGAGAAGTCAGTTCCGTCACTGCCAGCTTGAGTCAGGTCATTGCCCTGATCAGGCTGTTGCAGAAGCAGCTGGAGAAAGTGAGGGAGGAGCTGGTAAACCATAGGGATTCCACCAAGCATGTAGCTCTTGTGGATGTAGCCCTTCATACACTTTGCCAGGATCCGAGGGTGATCACTCTTTTAAAGTCAGAGGAATACATTCTGGCCACCATGCTCGATCCTCGGTTTAAAGCGTATGTTGTGTCTCTGTTTCCGGCGGACACAAGTCTACAGCGGTGCAAAGACCTGCTGGTCAGGAGATTGTCCTCTGAAGAGGACCGTGACATGCCAACAGCTCCACCCTCATTTTCTTCCACTACTCTGGCTGCGAGGAAAAAGCTCAGTTTTCCTAAAAGACCCGCTGGCGGGGATGCTGATAACATCTGGTACGGACTGAAGGACCTGCCAACCATTGCAGACATGTCTACTGTCGCTGCATTGGATGCTGTCACAATTGAAAAAATGGTGGAGGATTATTTTGCTGACACCACCCAAATTGACATGTCAGACAGTCCATATTGTTACTGGCAGGAAAAAAAGGCAGTTTGGAAGCCCCTGTACAAACTGGCTCTATTTTACCTGAGTTGTCCGCCCTCCAGTGTGTACTCGGAAAGAGTTTTTAGTGCAGCGGGGAACCTGGTCAGTGAGCGGCGAAGGAGGTTGCTTCCTCACAACGTTGAAAAAATGATGTTTATAAAAATGAATAATCAATTCCTCAATGAAGTACAGCACTGCCCTCCAGATAGTACAGAGGGACCTTTGGTTGTGGAGTCCAGCGGGGACGAATTGATAATGTGTGAAGAGGAGGAAGTACACACTGTAGGGGGAGAGGAATCAGAGGTTGAGGATGAGGACGACATCTTTACTCAGTAGAGCCTGTTTAGTTTGTACAGGGAGAGATGAATTGTTTTTTTGGTGTGGGGGCCCAAACAAACCAATCATTTCAGCCACAGTTGTTTGGTAGGCCCTGTCGCTGAAATGATTGGTTTGTTAAAGTGTGCATGTCCTATTTCAACAACATAAGGGTGGGTGGGAGGGCCCAAGGACAATTCCATCTTGCAACTCTTTTTTTGGCATTATGTGACCATTCAACAGTCGTTTGCTATGTTCAAAAAGTAAAACAAAATGTCAACAAATTCAAAAAATTGAACCAAAAGTAAAATGCTCTGTCATAATTTAAAACAAGAGGTATTGACGTGCTAGAACTACTGTAGTGTTTATAAGTTATAAACACTACACTTGGAAGTTGGAGGAGGTATTGTGGCCCCGGTACCAAATTTAGTACCGGGGCCACTCCACTATGCAGTCCAGATAGAGGTGTATCAGATATTAAACAACGTTGACTGTTGCTGCAAAATTTTTAAATAATATTGTGGGGAACACTACACTATGCAGTCCATAAACTTTTTTGGTGGAATTCAGACCCGTGGAGGATTTTTTAATTATATTGTGGCCCCGGTAAAAAAATTGTGTACCGGGGCCACCCCACTACGCAGTCAAGAAACTTTTTTTTTGGAATTCAGACCCGTGGAGGGTTTTTTAATTATATTGTAGGGACCACTCCTCTACGCAGTCCAGATACAATTTTTTGTGTAATTAAGAGCAGTTGATGGCTTTCTTATTATATTGTGGTGACCACTCCTCTACGCAGTCCAGGTATAATTTTTGGTGTAATTAAGACCAGTTGATGCCGGTTTTCTTATTATATTGTGGGGACCACTCCTCTACGCAGTCCAGATACAATTTTTGGTGGGATTCAGACCATTTGAGGGTTTTTAAATTATATTGTAGTGACCACTCCTCTACGCAGTCCAGGTACAATTTTTGGTGTAATTAAGAGCAGTTGATGGCTTTCTTATTATATTGTGGTGACCACTCCTCTACGCAGTCCAGGTATAATTTTTGGTGTAATTAAGACCAGTTGATGCCGGTTTTCTTATTATATTGTGGGGACCACTCCTCTACGCAGTCCAGATACAATTTTTGGTGGGATTCAGACCATTTGAGGGTTTTTAAATTATATTGTAGTGACCACTCCTCTACGCAGTCCAGGTACAATTTTTGGTGTAATTAAGAGCAGTTGATGGCTTTCTTATTATATTGTGGTGACCACTCCTCTACGCAGTCCAGGTACAATTTTTGGTGTAATTAAGACCAGTTGATGCCGGTTTTCTTATTATATTGTGGGGACCACTCCTCTACGCAGTCCAGATACAATTTTTGGTGGGATTCAGACCATTTGAGGGTTTTTAAATTATATTGTGGTGACCACTCCTCCACGCAGTCCAGGTACAATTTTTGGTGTATTTAAGAGCAGTTGATGGCTTTCTTATTATATTGTGGTGACCACTCCTCCATGCAGTCCAGGTACAATTTTTGGTGTAATTAAGACCAGTTGATGCCGGTTTTCTTATTATATTGTGGGGACCACTCCTCTACGCAGTCCAGATACAATTTTTGGTGGGATTCAGACCATTTGAGGGTTTTTAAATTATATTGTGGTGACCACTCCTCTATGCAGTCCAGGTACAATTTTTGGTGTAGTCAAGACCAGTTGATAGTATTCTTATTATATTGTGGGGACCACTCCTCTACGCAGTCCAGGTACAATTTTTGGTGTAATTAAGAGCAGTTGATGGCTTTCTTATTATATTGTGGTGACCACTCCTCTACGCAGTCCAGGTACAATTTTTGGTGTAATTAAGACCAGTTGATGCCGGTTTTCTTATTATATTGTGGGGACCACTCCTCTACACAGTCCAGATACAATTTTTGGTGGGATTCAGACCATTTGAGGGTTTTTAAATTATATTGTGGTGACCACTCCTCTACGCAGTCCAGGTACAATTTTTGGTGTAATTAAGACCAGTTGATGGCTTTCTTATTATATTGTGGTGACCACTCCTCTACGCAGTCCAGGTACAATTTTTGGTGGGATTAAGACCAGTTGATGCCGGTTTTCTTATTATATTGTGGGGACCACTCCTCTACGCAGTCCAGATTCAATTTTTGGTGTAATTAAGACCAGTTGATGGTTTTCTTATTATATTGTGGGGACCACTCCTCTACGCAGTCCAGGTACAATTTTTGGTGTAATTAAGACCAGTTGATGGTTTTCTTATTATATTGTGGGGACCACTCCACTACGCAGTCCAGAAAGATACCTCGTTGCAACGTTTTGGACTAATAACAATATTGTGAGGTGTTCAGAATACACTGTAAATTAGTGGAAATGATTGTTATTGAATGTTATTGAGGTTAATAATGGCGTAGAAGTGAAAATAAGCCCAAAAACTTGATTTTTGAACTTTTTATGCTTTTTTCAAAAAAAAATCCATATCTAAAACCTTAAATCCGAACCAAAACCTTTCGGCAGGTGTTTTGCGAAACAAATTTGAACCCAAAACCTAAAGCAAATCCGAATCCAAAACACAAAACACGAGACACCAAAAGTCGCCGGTGCACATCCCTACTTTCAATAAACCATTCATTCTATCTATGAGTCCGGCAGCCTGAGGATAGCAACATATATGATACACCCAATGTATTCCCTCCTCCTTGGCCTATTTTATGATTTGTTGGCCAGTAAAGTGAGTTCTATTGTCTGTTTAGACCTCCATAGGAGTACCATAATGTTTCTGTATGTCTTGTAATAATGTGTCGCCCTTTTGTGCAGCATGCTTACAAGGATGTATTATAAGAAGTCCTGAGTATGTATCAACGGCTGTAACACAATATTTGAGACCACCTCTTCCTGTAGGTAGTGGTCCTATAAAGTCCATTTGCCACACTTGTCCAGCAGCTTTTTCTCGATAAATAGAGCCTACATCACCCTTCAAGAGTTTTCTAAAGTTTACTTCTTGACATGTTGAACACTTAGCAACAATGTCTCTGGCCATCAAGTGTGTCAATGGTATTCCTTTTTAGTTGACGCAATCTCTAGTGCCTTGTGCACCTCTGTCCCAATCTTTTCAGTTCTTCACCTTCATCTGCTTCTGTTAGAGAACAAACACTGACTTGTGCTAGTTGGTCTGCTACATCATTATAAGGAAAGTTAGTCTGTGCATTTACATGTCCGATTGACACAGAACGTTGGTTGCACTGAGTTCAGATAGGCTCCCATACTGCAGGACCTCCCCATATTCCTTTTCCATGTATTTGCCAATGATCTTGTTTCCATGTAAGCATCCATGTTAAAAATCCTTTATAAACTGCTTAACTGTCTGTATATATAATGACAGCTCCCTCTGTTTCACGAATGACCATGCTCACAGCCTGTAATTCTGCATATTGACTTGACCCACCATCACCTGTTTCATGAAGTATGGTTTCTGTTACTGGTTGGTAGGCAGCGGCTGTCCATATTAGTCCATTATATACTAGTTGTACTGAGCCATCGGTAAACCAAGCTCTGGACTTCTCTTCAATTGTAAGTTGTGCCCATGGTTTAGCCTCTGTCACTGGGCTGCTCCCTATCTGAAGAGGGGGTTGTTCAAGTTCATCTGATTGAAAGGCGACCAAACCAGCTAGCTGTGTACTGATATCAGCAGGCTCTTGTGATGACACTCCACCTCTTTTACTCAAGTACCACTTCCATTTCTGTAGCATTGGTTTATGTGCTACCGCAGTACGTGCACCTAAGCCCTCTTGTCGAACTCATCCGGCTATTGGTAAATCTGTTCTGACAGTCACTGGTTGCTGCTTTGTAGTTGCCTAAACATGTTGTAAGGCTGTGTAAGCAGCTAACAATTGTTTCTCTAATGGTGAATATCTTCTTTGGGCAGAAGAGAATTGTTTTGCCCAGAAACCAATTGGAATCTTTCTTGCTCCAGAATGTGGAGATTTCTGCCACAGGCCCCAAGACATCCCATGCTCAGTTGCTGTCACATCTAGATAAAATGGTTGATCTGGTTGCAAGGGACCAAGGGCATTATAAATTCTGATTGCATGTTTTGCAGCCTGTAAAGCCTTTTCTTGCTCATCTGTCCATGTAAAAGTCTTTTGCTAGTCGAATTGTAGATAGGCCTAAGAATCAAGCCTAGGTGGGACACAAAAGCCCTCCAAAATCCTAAAACTCCCAAGACCTTCTGTGCTTCTTTAGCGGTTGTTGGCAAACTAATGTTAGCAATTGCATCCAGCACTTGTTGGGGTATCATTCACTGTGGACCAGTCCATATTACCCCTAGAAATGTAACTGTTTGTGCTGGACCTTGAACTTTTGAGGGAATAATTCTCCATTTTCTTGAGGTCACGTGATCAGTCAATATTTTTAAGTATTTTTGTACTTGTTCCTCTGTTGCTCCTGAAATCATAATATCATCGATATAATGGTACAGAGAACAAGTCAAGTCTTTTAGCATTTGTAGATCTCTTAATACCAAACCATGACAAATGCTGGGTGAATGTAAATAGCCCTGCGGAACTACTGTCACAGTATATTGCTGTCCATTCCAAGTGAAAGCAAATTGATCCTGACTCTCAGGTGCTATAGGAATGGAAAGGAAAGCATGTGAAATCCACAACTGCATGCCACTCTCCGGATGTTTCGGGAATATTTTCTACCACAGTAACCATATCTGGAACAGCTGCTGCTAATGGTGGTGCTACTTTGTTCAATCCCCTATAATCGATTGTTAAGCGATAGGATCCATCTTTTTTTTAACTGGGTAGACTGGAGAGTTAAAAGGACTGACTGCAGGCCTGAAAATTCCAGCTTCTAGTAACGCTTGAAGAGTCTCTAATATTTCTTTCTGACCACCTTGTATCCGGTATTGTTTGAGATTAACTGGCTGTGGAGGAGGAGGAATATACACTGGAGACCATTTAGCTAAACCTCTCTCAATAGGCATCACTGCAGACACCGTGTAGGATCTTACAGAACATCCAAAAACATAGGTTCCACTTTCAGTGTGTATGGTTTGTCCACACTAAATATCTATACCAATTATGTTGTCTGAAAGTTCAGATACCAACATCTGTGCTTTGAAAATTGGACCTTTGCCAATTTACTGCATTGAGTCTGCAGTAAATCTTGGCTGCCCATGTCTGCTGTCCACCCAACCCTTCCACAGCAACCCAATGTGCCTGTTGTGTATGTTGTGTCCCTGTAAAGTGAAACAGTGATTCTTCTGCACTAGTATCGAGTAATGTTGTAGTTCTGTGTGGTTGTGTTTGGCCTGGCCAATAAATTGCCTTTGATACATAGGGGCGTCAATCCCTTGGCTTCATTAAACAAATATTGAATGTCAGTAGCTGCTGCTGGTATCCGCCATGCTGTTAATAGGGACTGGGAACTTCCCACCCCATCCTAGTATCATATGCCTTTGCTAAACCTTGCTACTCCCTACTGACAGCAGTGTAAGGGCCGGGTTTAGATAATTGAGGTGGGGCTGTGGGTATTACAGGGGAGTAATCTTCTACATCACTAGTCGCTACCTTCTTGGGTGCCCCCCCGGAAACTTCCCCTTATCTCTCAGTCCCTTCCATCTCTTGAACAGTTCAGTTGTAGCAATTCCATGTATCTCTCTCTTTGGAACTCCAGCATTTAGCAAGTCCAAAAACATTTGTCTGCGTGTCTCTTTAAATCTGTTTGAAAACTGACTCTCTGTATTCTGAAAATCTTTTTTCTCTAAAATACGCTGTTGTTTTTTTATAATATTTCTCTAACTCTCCTAACTGACTCATTAGTAAAGCAGCATGAAACACAGTACTATCAGTGGGCATTGTACTCAGCATAGTGAAAAGAGCTGCTTTCAATTGGGGAGGGGCAGTGGTTAAAAGCTTGTTTCGCATTACTGAAGTAAATAAAGCTATATCAGGACCATCCCATTCAGTTTGGACAGAATACACACCCTGCTCTGGCAATGGATTTCGAGTAACGCCATTCATACATCCCAGCTCACGCAATCTCTGTATTCCCTGTCCAAACTCATCCCATGCACTCATATCAACCACTTCTGTAGGTGTGTCATATATTTGTGCTATAGAATCTCGAATGAGATGCAACTATGTGAAATTACAGTTTGTAAACCTTGCCCTTCTCATTTGTAATCTTGCCCTGGGATCATTACACACTCCTCCCAAACTGATAGCCTCTCTTTTTGTTAAAGTTACACCATCTGCACCTAAATCCCACAATCTCAACCCATGTCAGCAATCCCTCATTAGGATGTTGTTTATATTTAACCCCAATCTCACTGAGTTCTCCAGCAGAATAACTACGTGTTTCTTCCACCAATACCTGCTGTGTCCTGATCCCTGTCTGTGAGCAATTGTGATCTGTATCTGACACAGTAGCAGCATCTGTACCAATTTTTTGTGTCACCTCTCCTTTGTCTGGTAGTGATAATGGGACGTAATTCTCCCCCAACTTCTTCAATTTCAATCTCCTCATCAAATTCACTGTCTGTCTCTGACCACTCAGCAATAGACTCCCAGTCTCCTCGCTGTATCAAAGTCCTTACCCTTACACGATCAACACCTTGCAATTTTAGGTGGCTTTGCCTCTGCTGTTTTCTTTTCACAGCATTTATTACATAGGAATTTATTCCTCCACGACGCCGCTTCCAGCCTCCACGTGCCGCGGATCTCCTCACCGGGTGATGACTCCTGCAGTCTTCTGGACCTCCACGACGCCGCTTCCAGCCTCCACATGCCGCTGATCTCCTTCAAGTCCTCTGGTCGCTGACCGCTGATCCTCCTGCCTGCGGTCCCCGGCTTCTGCTGCTCTGTTACCGTTTCTCTTGCTGCGGATCCTCCTGTCCGGTGCCCCCTGATGCCACTCTGTAACCGTCTCTCTGGCTGCCGATCCTGTTGTCTCCTGTTGCTCCGTTCCAGTGGCCTCTTCCTGCCCTCCAGTCCTGATGCTGCTGTTCTCCTCCAGTCCTGCGGTTTCCCTTCCAGTGCTGTCTCACACAACCTCCTGCTACTCCAATTCCTGAGGCGTCCCCACTGCTCCGGCTGTTCGTCCATCTGAACTCTGGTCCGTTGGCCTGTCCCTCCGGATCTCTGACAACCCTGGACCCTCCTGCTCCTGAACGCTGGTCCCCATGAACTACTCCTGCTCCTGTGATTACCTGGAACTCTCCCAAACTCTCCCGGTACCTACACTCTGTAGCCCTCACTGCCTTTTCTTGTGTTTCATTTGATCATACCACCAATCCATTTATTTAATTTTTATCTATTTTTCCCACTTTTTATTTTAGTATTCCCCACTCTCTATTGCTTAGATTGTGTTTTCATACATTTCACTCTCCATTGCTTAGATTGTGTTTTCATAAATTTCACTGTGTTTTTCATTTATTTCACCATACCACCTATCCATTTATTTTATTTATTCCACCTTTATTTTATTGTTCCCCACTGTACATTGTCCTCATTGCTCACCTCACCACCAATCTACTTAAGTTAATCCATTTATTTTATTTACTCCACCTTATTTTATTGTTCCCCACTGTACATTGGCTACACCGCTTAGATCGTGACTTCAATCTACTTAAGTTAATCTATTTATTTTATTTATTCCACCTTTATTCTACTGTTCCCCACTGTACATTGTCGTCACTGCTTAAATCGTGATCTCATTCCTTTCACCACACCGCCTATCTATTTAAGTTAATCTATTTATTTTATTTATTCCACCTTTATTTTTGTTCCCCACTGTACACTGTCTACACCGCTTGATCGTGATTTCATTCTCCTCCACTTCACATTGTTATTGCTCTGCCACTGCTCTTCTCCTTTTACATTGTCCACATTGCTTTCATTGGTTTCACTGCTTTGTCTCCACTTCTAATTTGATCTGTTCCACTTCGGACTCTCTTCTGCTGCCCTCCTTTCTGTACTTCTGCCCCTCACCTCCCCGCTTCCTCCGGCCGTTCTCTTATTCCCCTGTCTCTCATCATGCCGCCTCGCTCCTTTCCTATACCCATCCTCTCCCCCAGCCCCCGCCAAGGGCCCATATCTCTCTATCCTATCTCTCACCCCCCTCTTGCTCCATCAACCCTGACAATCTCATCTATATCTCCTCTTCTTCATCCCTCCCTTTTTCGTGTGCCCTCTGGAACTCCAGGTCTGTCCGTAACAAACTGTCCTCCATTCACGACCTCTTCATCTCTAACTCTCTTAATCTTCTTGCCATAACTGAAACCTGGCTTACTTCTTCTGATACTGCCTCCCTTGCCGCTCTCTCCTATGGGGGCCTCTCTTTCACCCACCCCACCAGACCAGACGAGCGTCCAGGTGGGGGAGTGGGCCTCCTCCTATCCCCTAACTGCACTTTTCGGGTCATACCCACTCTACCTTCCCTCTCCTTCTCCTCCTTTGAAGTCCACTCCATTCGGCTCTTCTCCCCCATCCACCTCCGTGTCTCCGTCATCTACCGTCCCCCTGGCCCTACCTCTCTTTTTCTCGACAACTTCGCCGCCTGGCTCCCCCACTATCTTTCATCTGACCTGCCCTCCATTATACTGGGCGACTTTAACATCCCTGTTGACAACTGTTCTGACCCTGCCACCATCAAACTTCTCACTCTTTCCTCCTCCCTTGGCCTCACTCAGTGGACCTCCTCCCCTACCCACTGTCTTGATCACTCCCTCGACCTCACCAGACACCTCTCTGACAACTCCCTCCTTGACCCTCTCCAATCCGGCCCCCTCCACTCCACTGAAACAGCCCTGGCTAAAGTTACCGATGATCTCCTATCAGCCAAATCCAAGGGTCACTACTCCATACTCATCCTCCTTGACCTCTCCGCGGCCTTCGACACCGTTGACCACCCCCTCTTACTGCAAACTCTTCTCTCACTTGGCCTCTCTGGCTCTGTCCATGCCTGGTTCACCTGATACCTTGCTAATCGCTCCTTCTCCGTATCCACGTCTGGTTCTTCCTCCACCCCCTCCCCTCTCCCTGTTGGAGTCCCTCAGGGCTCTATTCTTGGCCCTTTACTCTTTTCGCTCTATACTTCCTCCCTTGGGGCTCTCATCTCCTCTTTCGGTCTTAAGTACCATGACCTTCCCACCATGACCTCTCTATCATTGTTAACAACTCCACTATCTCCTCTGTCACCCAACTCCGCTGCCTAGGTGTCACTCTCGACTCCTCTCTCTCTTTTGCCCCCCACATTCAATCCCTTGCCCAAGCCTGTCGCTTCCAACTCCGTAACATTGCCCGCATCCGTCCCTTCCTCTCTCAAGATGCAACCAAAACTATCATCCATGCTCTCATCATCTCCCGTCTCGACTACTGCAACCTCCTCCTTACTGGCCTTCCCTGCTCCCGCCTTGCCCCCCTCCGCTCTATACTCAATGAGGCTGCGAGACTCATCTTCCTCTCACGCCGCTCCTCCTCTGCCTCCCCTCTCTGTCTTTCCTTACACTGGCTCCCCTTCCCCTACAGAATCCTTTTCAAACTCCTCACCACCACTTACAAGGCTCTCTCTCAGTCTACTGCCCCTTACTTCTCTAACCTCCTCTCCATTCACACTCCCGCCCGCTCCCTGCGCTCAGCCAATGATCGCCGCCTCTCCTCCACTCTGATCCCCTCTTCCAACTCTAGAATTCAAGACTTCTCCCGTGCTGCCCCCCTTCACTGAAACGACCTCCCTCGCTCCATTCGTCTCTCACTCAATCTGTGCTCCTTTAAGCGGGCTCTTAAAACTCACCTGTTCCTTAAGGCCTACCAACCATCCACTTAACCTCTCACCTCTTCTGGTTCTTCCCTGCCCCCTTCTCTCTCCCCGTTGCTTCACTTCCCGTTTGTACCTGATTCTGTTTACCCTCCCTTAGGATGTAAGCTCGTATGAGCAGGGCCCATCTTCCCTCCTGTCTCCATACTTGTTCTTCCACTCCGTCTCTACTGTATCTGCCTGCCTGGAGTTTCTGAAGTACTGGTACTTTGTGTTTATTGTTCTGTACTGTCTTACCCTGTATAGTCTACTGTTTGTACCATGTACGGCGCTGCGGAAACTTTGTGGCGCCTTACAAATAAACGATAATAATAATAATAATAATAATAATAGGAAGAAAAATAATCCTCAACTTCTCCCTTATGATTCTCTAAGTCTCTTAAACAAATACGGAGGACAATTAGCTGGTCTGTAACTTGTGAAAGTTCTTTTTCTACCCTTTCTCTACGCTCTGTCTCATCTTGTAGCGCTTGTATACAAATCCTCCCTATATTTGCGGCAGCCTTCCGCTCAATGTTATTATATCGAGACAAATCTAAATGCACAACAGCATGACGAGGATCTGCCAATTGTACTGGTGCCACATATTTATTACACTCGCGAGCAATGGTTGCCCAATGTCCTGTATCAGACACCCATGAAGGGAGTGGACTCGCATTCTTTTGTCTTTCTTTCCCTGATTTTTTCCATTTAAACATTCTCAATAAACAAATTGTGACAGTCTAATACCTTTATACAGTTTATACAAAATAAACCACCCTAACACAGCACAAATGCTAAGCAGTACAACAAACACAGTTTCAATAGCAATAATTTTATCTGTCATTAATTGCAATGCCACACCCCACTTCTGGTACCAAATGTCACAGGATGGAAATTAACTTATGTTCTGGTGTGAGATTACAATGATTGACAGCCAACAGATGTAAAAACAAATAATACAAATGTTTAATATAAAAGATACATTTTAAAGTAAAAGATACTTAGCTGTGGAATTCAATTTGACTGCTGAATAATGTCTTGGTCTGAGGAGCCCCGTTGCTTTGATAGCACTCAGTGAAATTAGGATAATTTGTTGGACACAGATTTCCAGACGATGTTCCAATTGAAGCTACCACTATGTGGCTATCAGCTGCCTAATAAACTTCTGAATCCAACTCCCTTCTCCCCCAGAGACTAGTTAAAACCAGTCCTGGACATATAGAAATGTCCTTGTACTAACAGGGATCATTGTATGAATGTTATCTTAAATGATCAGAGAGGGCTTGCATAAGACACACACACAATCCTGTTAGCCCTTTACATCACAACCTACTAAAAAATTAGTATACCTTACTGTACACTGTGCAGAATAAAAAGGTACACTGGTGAAAAGCCAAGGTGTTTGGAGCGATGCATCACGTGAACTTTGTAAATAATCTACAACGGGTGGCCTGCATTAGGCAAGTGGGTGGGCAATACATGGGAAAGAAAAGGTGAAACAGGCATGAATAAAAGTGGCAAAAATAGATGCGAGACAGAGATAAGAGAAGACACATACAAAAGACAGAGTGTTAGTAACCCATTGCTGTGAAAGCTGCTAGAGGTTCCATTATTCAAAGAAAAGCAGTTATTGCAATAGAAATGACGGAGGACAAGGTAAGTGTTACTTGTGGCTGTTTTTTTTGCTTGTGTATTATGTGCATCATGCCTGTGTGTGATACATGTCATTAGAGGTGGGAGTTTTGGTGACAAATCTAGGAGTGAACATGGAAAAAGATGCAAAGAGGAATAATGGAGGAGTGAGTCATAATCTATAGCATTCCTGAGACATCTAACTTTCTTAATTTACCAACACAGTATGGCCGTTAGCGCTGATGGCAAAGGGTTGGGTGGGAGCCATAGCAGATACAACAACCATCAATGAAGTATCAACTGTAGCATTTATGTATGAATATAGGTTGATAGTACTTTATGAAAAATACCACAACCTTATTATGTATGTGCCTGCAGAATTTTGCATGTTTTGAATATGTCTTCATTCACTTATTATGGCCTTATGGCATTATTAGAAGAATTTAACCATGTTGAATGATTGTGGCTGGCAGAAAAGAGGAGTCACAAAGAATCCCAGCTTTAGTAGCAGTTGTCTATAATGTGTGGGTGGGTTGTGTATGGTTGTATTTGCCATTAGGCTATAAAGGATTAAAAAATAAATTATTTTATATTGAATAAAGTGATGAATGACTACTTTATGGAGTATGATATGCAATATAAATTTAAAGCACATTTTCAAGCTTAAAGGTGGCCAAATATCCTATGTTGTTTGTTTCACTAGATATGTCCACATTTGCAGTGGTAAGAAAAATCATTGACAACAACTGAGGTTTTGTTTTATATTCATATAGGGCATTTACATTGCCAAGCACATGTTACCTTGGAAAATACCAGCTTAACGGAGCGCTGACATATTTATTTTCTATTTTGCTTGTACATATTGCCTAATGTTGTCTTAGCTGCTATCCAGAAAGTCTATTAGAGGTTATTTGAGTGTGGTATAAAATAAAAAACAAACATTTTTTTTTATCATTTTACCCTCTATACTAGAGAGGTAAGTCATGACATGTAAATGAGTACCCTTGATGCTGGGTTGCAAACTAAAATGTTTTAATTGACATAAGAAACAAACACTTACATTTCTGTTGTGCTAGATATATACAGATAATCTGATCTCTGTATGTAGTATTGGGAAAGTGTGAATTCATATGTCATGTTAAAAAGCAACTTCTTGCTCAAGTCAGGTATTGGTCAGGCTGATTATCTGAAACTTTGAACAAACTTTAAAACTTTAAAAACACATTGAGGGTTAATTCCTGATTGGAAATATAATCATATCAAAGTTCAATCAAAATGTTCCCTCCATATACATGGTAGCAAAGGAAGAAGGGGGCAGGGAGGTTGTGCTGTGACCCCATATGCTGCAAAGAGGGGTGTCCTAAAGCCTCTTTGCTCACAACAAAATTTGTTATGTGACTGTGGTTGCATGACACTTATCAAATTGTAAATTATTAATAGCAGCATGAAGAAAAAAGTAAAAAAGAAAATCACCATGACTTTTTTTTGCAATAAGTCAGAGAAAAATATACTAATATAAAGCATTGGCTGTTTTAAGTTGATTTGCTTTCAATTCTATGACTTGTGTAAAAGATGAGTAAGAGTTTTAATGTTGTAAGTAATTAACCACTTGCAGCTACACATAATTCACATGTATAAAGTGGTAGTATGTCACATTTGTGATTCACTTGTGATGTCAGGGAAGTAAAACCAAAGCTTTCTGTTCCCACTAAGTGAGGAACACTGCTAGAGATATTGACCACAGCAAAGGATTTCTCTTGCTCTTTCTGGTTTTGGCACTGAAGGTCAACTGTGTCCTTCACCAATTAATAGTGATCTAGCTCCAATTACATACAAAAAATATGTAGTGTATATTAGAGCTATGTGCTGACCCCCATGTTTTGGTTTTGGATGTGTTTTTGATTCTAAAACGTGTTCTTGTTTTGGATTTGTGACAGGTTTTGCCAAAACATTGTGAAAGGTTTTATTATTGCTTTT
This sequence comes from Mixophyes fleayi, assembly GCF_038048845.1. Lineage (NCBI taxonomy): Eukaryota > Metazoa > Chordata > Amphibia > Anura > Limnodynastidae > Mixophyes > Mixophyes fleayi. Next base: position 274,765,281 of record NC_134402.1, read on the forward strand.
GGATCTAGATTAAATTAAAAATTGTGAAATATAGGTAAACTAATGTCATTTTGACCTGTTTTTGCTCCTATATTATTGTTTACAGAATTAACATTCTTCTCCAGTCATTCACAGTCTATTTTCTAATGATCCCTTCACAACTTTCCCAATTGTCACCAATTTTGGCTAAAGCAAGCTGTCTTAATGAAGGATTTTGTAATTTTGCATTTGTTGCATTTGTTTTTGCCCATTCAGATTCAAAAATAATGAATCAGTTTATTTGGTTCTCTTACTCCATCACTTGTGTACAGTGTAAATCATCAGCCATTATATTTTCATCTCTACGTGTATTCTTTGACAGGGACAAAATCTGTCATCTTAATTTCTCAGAATGTGGACTTAAATTGCATTGTCAATAGATATTTTGGGCAACCAAATCTGTATCAATGTGAGTATTATACATACTTGCATGTGTGGAAAAGGCATCTATTGACCTATCTGAACTGTCTGTTTTACATATTTTTTACATTTCACATATAAATATTGTTTTTATACATTCCATATTTGTATACATGGGTCTTGGGGGCCACTTCTGCTCAGGGCCTGATTAAGGGAAGAAAGGCCCCTGGGCTAAGGGTACTGTAAAGCCCCCCCATGAGGATCTGCCAGCCATGAGCCCCCCCCCCCCCCTCGTGAGCTTACCTCCTTCCGTTGTTCCACTCCCTGTAGCACTTACGTGGCGTGCAGTAATCTCCTTACTGAGGAGATCTTATGAGAGTGAGACTATGACTCATAGTCTCACTCTCACGAGATCTCCTCAGTAAGTAGATTTCTGCATGCCGCGTAAGTCCTACAATGACAGCAGGCAGCTAACAGCATAACATTTGCTGTTAGCTGCCTGCCATTCTCCCTGAACAGATGACAGTCGGAGCCGGGGGCGGGGACGCCCCGACCCGATAAATGCTGGCGGGCCCCCCAGCCGCTCGAGGCCCCTGGGCTGTAGCCCCTTTAGCCCTATTGTTAATCCAGCTCTGCTTCTGCTGCAAGTGTTGGCAGTCCCCAATACCCCAGGGTTTGTCGAAACTTCCCTCTGAGGGACTGATTTTTCAGTCCTCTGCATAAATATATATGAGTTCCCTGGTTTGATTCAGAAGGGCAGAGCATATAAGTAAAACAAGCTATGAAAGCTCCACTCTTGAATACTGAGGAATGCTTTCTCTGCCCATCGAGAGTGCATAGTACTAGTTTTTGGTATGGGTGCAGGCCTTCTTCATCTATTTACTTTTATAAATGTCTAACTCTAGTCATGCAAACCAATGCCCATCCACTGATCTCTGCCTATAACTGTAGCTTTACTGTCTATGATGGATGCCCTGTAAAATTCAAAAGGCACTGTGTGCATAGTCTTTGAAGTTTTGTAGTATGGATGCAGGCCACCTTCGTCTATCAGCATTATCATTTATTTATATACAGTAAATCTCTTAGCACTTTACAATTGGGTATCTACTTTCTAAATATCTACCTATGCCTCTGTCTGCCATTCCAAGTTTAGTGTGTAAGTAGCATTTCAACATTTCTATCTCTTGCACCTTAAATAAAATTATACTCTAAAACCTCGCAGGCAAACACCCTTTTGAAATATAGATGTCACACAATGACCCTTTCAAAATTGGTTGGATACGAATTCCCGTCACTGAAAGTAACGACAACCAAATCAACTGCACAAAAATGTACAAGTACATTATTGCAACAGCTACATGATATGCGAGATGTAAAACAGACCTGAGGTATTCCTCCACATAAAATACCGGCATACATAAAATCCCTGCAAATCTGAAATAATAGAATAAATGACTACAATAAAAGTGAACGACAGTACTGAATGTCTACACAAGTAATGCCTACTGAGAAATATTACCTACACATATTAAAATCACTACAAAAAAAAATCTGACAATAAATATTATCTACACTACATAAATGTATACCAAAATAAAAATGTCTCTGAAATATTAACTACAAATCCGAAAGTACTACTCAATAATTTCCATCGTACAATATTACCGACGCTACATTAATGTCTACAGGAAAAAATCACTACTGAGATATAAACCCTAGACATTGTAATAGTGCACATTGATAATCTATTACTAAAAATAGAAAGCCAATATACTCACCCTAAAAAAAGGTGTATGAAAACGGCAATAGTGAAATCAATATCAATAACAGTTATATAATTCCATATGTACCAAATTACTACATTCTATATTTGCTTTATCAAACATTATACTCTCTGTATCTTTTGTAACATATTTAGTTTATAATGGACAATGAAAGGTGTTGGGGCCATAATAGTTTTAACATAACTTTGAACTTAGATGAACGTATATACTTTTCCTATCCATGTTTGTTATTACTCTATGTTTTCATCTATTCTCTAACTGTGTTTGCTACTACCCTTTTCTGTCATACTCAGAAAGCATTACGCCAGTTAGTAAGTGTTTAATAGTAACAATACATCAGCTGTTTCGTTGTGTTCATAAATGGCATTTAATTAGACCTCAATATTTTGTTCTTGGAGGAACTGTTATTAATAACCAATATTTTATTTTAACTGCTGTGGTTTATGATGTATAATTGTCAATGTTTATATTAATTCAGATGCAAATTAAAGCAAATTGATGTATACCTTGTAAATTATATTTTTTAAACAATATATATATATATATATATATATATATATATATATATATATATATATATATATATATATATATATATATATTATATTCTCAACCATTCTTTAAAATAAATTTCTCTATAACCCTATTGTGCAATACTGTTATATACATGTTATTGTAGTTCTATCTTATTTTTATATTAAAATTGTGTCACTGTTTTACACACATCCAATTATTATTTAAAGTATAGTTCATTTTATCAAGTGAGCATTGCACAGGCACATTCTTTTGTAAATTAATTTATTTTTGCATTTAATTTATTGCTAATTTATTAATATTGTCATTATTAAAAATATTTGCTTTAATGCTGTTAATGTACAATTCATCACAACAGAAAACAGCGCTGATGACTGATACACACAATCAATATACAACCATCCGTGGGTGATAAATATATATAAACACTTTATTAAAAATGAACCATAAAATATGCAACACTGGCCAGTGGATAACAACTAGACATATAAACAATCAGATCAACCGACTGTGTTGACCATCAATAAGGCTGATGAACCATCAAATCGATCACTTCTGAAGAGAACCAGCTAAATGTCCCACATCGTAAAGATACTAGTGTCCAATGACCCCGTACAAGGTCATGAAGTGGAGCTTCAAAATAAGTGTGGCCACACTGGTGGTGGAAAGTGTACGTCACCGCGATGATGGTGAACCCCACTTCAATGCTTCTTACACATGTAGTATGGAGGAGAATATGCCATAAATGCCACAATGAGAAAACCGCCACTCCTGAATGGAAATCAAAGTCGCTAAGCTGCTTAAGCAGTAAGCGCAATACAGACCTGGTCCGATACTCAGTCCCGTATTGTGGTCTGTATGCGCACGCACCTCATACCCAGACGAACTCCGGGACCTCCGTGGTAAATATGTAGGTGAAGACGGCAATCCGTGTAAATAGTGGAATAGCAGCTAACACAATCGTGGCACCAAATATATAGCGATAATATGGCTCAAAAAAGGCAACCTCCAAGAATCCACTAGGGATATGAGCTGGGTCATGGAATAGTGCTATCCAGCGGCTCAATGAACATCCAAATCACCTGACGCGTTTCATCACCTGCCTGGTGATTTCTTCAGAGGAAGTGCTCTGTTGTGCTCCAATGCCTCTTTAAGTATCCTTGATACAATTACTCAGTCTGCAGAGAAATTGCTCTCCATCGATTTCTTTTAAACTGTCGGGGACATTGATCTAGTTTATAGATGTTGGCTGTGCTGGCATGTCACCCTCTCCACCATGTTCCGTGCCCATTCCATGATGTTGTGTCTGTCTCTGGCAACAACAGTTCTTTCTGCCCTCGCTGTGTGGTTATGTTCCGTGTGTGAGATGATATCGCGGCTAGTGGCAAATTCGACGGTGATGACCCATGCTTGACAACTGCCATTCTTGAACTTGTTACATCGCCATAGCACCATTCTCCATGCTGTTTGCTCTTCGTGTAAAGAAATCCATCAATGTTCAGTAGATTTCCACATTTTTGAGACAGCTTGAGGAAAACAGATTCAGTTACCATAATTTCTATACAATAATAATCTGCATCTAAAGAAATTCCTCTAATTTGCTGATATTGTTCACAAAGGTGGATACCAGCGGTATGGCAAGCAGGTATCCCAAAGGGGTATATAACAAAATCCATTCACTGTAAAAGAGTCAGGCAAAGCCAGATATACAACACGAATTAGCAAATTTATTCAGTAGTAATAAGTGGCGATGCGACTGTAGTCGCAAACACTTTTATAGCGAATGAGGAGAGGTGCGACTATTTACCTACATTACGTTATTGTTTAAACTATGACAGATTGTGTGATTGATAGCACAAACCTTCAGATGTCAGCCTGTGTGTCTCTGCAGTAATTTAATGTTTGTTATTCAATTAGTTTACACTTCTAACAGAAACACGGTTAATTGATACGGTCACGTGAACTTTGTAAATTTGGGAAAAGGTTTTCAGTTTGTTATTATGGGCAGACTGCAATGCACAGACAAATGGAAATTCACCCCAAAACAATGTGTGTAATTAATCTAATAAAAAAAGTTAAAATCGGATGGCATACATGTTTGTAATAAAAAGTTATTCCATATATTATAAATGTACTTTCTATAATAAACACAACTTTTTGTTTGGATTTATTATTATTATTATTATTTATTATTATTATTTTTGTTATTATTATTATTTAAAACTTGGAAAGATGATTTTTAAAAATAAAATACACATTCATTACACTGTGGTGGGTTAATGACAATGTTATGCTAATGATTCTTACTATAAATCTTGACTCCCATGTATTTTATACAGGTTTTTAATTAATTAATAATTTAATAATTTAATTTAATCTATCTATCTATCTATCTAAACTTGCTTCCCGGAGCATCCCACTTCTGACACCATTTGTGGCAAAAGCCCACTCCTGCAGAAGCACACGCGAAC
>NC_134402.1:274772947-274915447 GCF_038048845.1 Mixophyes fleayi
CAAACATGGTATTTATTTTGAATAGGGATGTTTGCAACCTGCAAACTGCAACCCCCTCCTCACTGGCCTCCCCCACTCTCATCTCGATCCCCTTCGATCTGTCCTTAACGCTGCAGCTAGGCTTATTTTCCTCTCTCGCTGCTCCTCTTTTGTCTCCCCCCTCTACCTAGCCCTTCACTGGCTCCCATTCCCCTTCAGAATCCTCTTTAAGCTCCTCACACTCACCTACAAGGCCCTCGCCAACTCCACTGCGCCCTACATTTCCACCCTCCTCTCTATTCATGCTCCATCCCGCCCTCTCCGTTCTGCCTCTGACCGTCGCCTCTCTTCCCCCCTTATAACCTCCTCCCACGCGCGTATCCAAGACTTCGCCCGCGCTGCCCCCCTCCACTGGAACAAGCTCCCTCCCTCCATCAGAACTTCCCCTAATCTGTCCAGCTTCAAACGGGCCCTAAAAACCCACCTTTTTCTTAAAGCCTTTCTGTCTCCCACTTAACTTCCTACCTTATCTTCTGCCTCTGTCCCCCTACTCTCCCTCTCTCCCCTGCGTCTCTCTGTCTGTCCACCCCTCCCCTTAGATTGTACGCTCCTCTGAGCAGGGCCATCTCTCCTCCTGTTTCCACCACTTCTAACTCTGCTCTCCAGCTACTTAGCCCTCCTCCTCAAAGGTCCTCCACCCCACGTCCACTTTCGCTCCCTCCTCCCCCCTGGGGGTCTCCCTGTCTTCCGCGCCCCCCTTCTTGGGCCCCGTCGTTTTCGGATCCTCCCTCCCCTTTCCCCGCCCTCTCTAGCTGTGCATTGAGCGTACTGAGTTGCTGTGTTTACTGTACTGTGCTGTCTCCCATTGTATTGTGATTTTGTTTGTCTCTGTACGGCGCTGCGGATGCCTTGTAGCGCCTTATAAATAAATATTAATAATAATAATAATAATGTTTATATTCATTGCACCCATGTTATAGTTTGCATGATTAATCCATATAGTATAATCTTGGGGGTTAATTAGCATTGCCCCCTCGCTACACTTATATATATTAATAAATTGCATATTAAAAATAACTAACAATGAATTTAATGTACAGACAGTATAATTTGAAAAGCAAAAATTTCTTAATAGTATATACTAAAACCAACATTTAGCAATATAGATTATATCAACAATATATATTTTTTATAATATTGTACATTGATTATTTGTTGCCTAATAATTTCTTATGAAGTGGTTAAAATGGTTCATAAAACTTTGCAGGATGGTGTTAAATTTCAGCCAGTGACTTTTATTTTCAGAATGGATTTTCTTATGGATTTTCAAATGCAAGTTCCATGGCTCAAACAACACATGTGCAAAATAAATATGTAGAGAGTTTGTATAAATTTTCCATTTCTAAGTTGTTGCATATTATCCTCATGATGATATTCAGTTTATGTGTGGTCAATTAGAGGCTTTCTTAGTTTCTTGTCGGACACTTGTTGCTGTCACTGTGAAAATTACTTTCTAACATTTGTAAAAAAAGAAAATATTTAGCATATGTAATCTGTTGACTCAAGTGTCAATTCAATCCACATCTATGAATGTAATCTTGAGTGTAGTGTAATAATGTATTATTCTACAATATTTAAAAAATAATAATTAATAATTGCTTTGTATTATTTATTTTGTATAGTTTTTGCTCTTTAAGGTGAAGATCCTTGGCAAAAAGGGTATGAAGACCAGCTATCACATGAGGAGCAAGATCTGGAGATCGATCACCAAAGCGGTTTCTGTGGTCGATGGAAACCCTAGAACAGTGGATACATGTAAGAAGAGGTTCCGTGATTGCAGGAAAAGGACCAAGTCCAAGATTGCGAAGACATCCCGAGTATTACATGGCGTGATTTGAGGCTTTGACCGGTTAATGGATCCCTCGCTCTTATTGTTATCAGCTGAGAGGAACTTTTTTTGAAATAACTTGTTTTTCCAGCCAGACCGCAATTGTGGTAACACATTATCAATATCACAGTGCAATCAAACAGATGAATAGAGGTGTCTGAGATGGTGTGTTGTAATCTGGTAGCATCTAAATTCCCTCCGGAGGGTAGTGAACATACGACTGGTATCGCTAAGAGGAACTGTCAGGAAGCCCATCCTGTCCCAGATACTGCAATCTGAAGAGCTGGCCATGACTGTTGTCACCTTAATCACATAGAAATAAATACACCTTTTCTGCCACCACAAAGATTTATTATGGTGTCCTTACGTTCCCCAGAAACACTTATTAATGTTTCACTCTTAAATCATATTGACATGTAGCATGAGCCTCCCTGGGCTTCGTAACTCCACATATAATAACGGAGAACACACTAGATTAAATTTATTTAATCTGAAAAATGATTCCCAGGCTTAGCTATAAAAACAAAACATACAATATGTTTTGCACAAATAAGTTTTAGAAAATAAAATAGGATATAAAATCAGAATTACTACTTACTAGTTAAGGCCTGATGTGTGAGGGAACACACTTAAGGAAAATTAGACATTTCAGTCTTGATAGAAACCTCATGAAAATGCATACATTATTGTCTAAGTCAGAAGATTTTAAACCTTTTTTCCACATAGCTATCACCCCCCACCTTTGGAATTTAGCTGTCAATAAGGACAGATTGATCTCCCAAATGTCTGAGGGCTTTCAAAGGGAGCTAGAGATGTCCTGAGATCGGAATGTTCACAGGTCCTGATTTCCTACCATTGCTCGTTCTGCTTGGCTAGATGGTTTACAACTTTGGGGCTTTAAACTCCTCCAACATCGTATCTCTCCCTGGTCTGGCTACTTCAACAGATTAATGACACTTGCATAAGTTCAAATGCATGTCATCTAGCAAAGCACATGTTGATATTACATTACAAGATTACATACAATATACGTTGTCAAATATAAATTCAACAGAAAATAACAATCAGTCTCTAGATTACTACATAATCAACACAGAAACTATTGAGCTTTTTACCTGGATTGAAATCTGGAATAGTATCTATTCAGCAACATTTAAGAGGCATTAGTACTGAGGTAACTTAAATTGTAGATTTTTTAAGGAAATTTTTAATATTAAACCTGACTATTTATATGAACACATTGACAATGGTGTGTGTGGGGGTGTTTATGGGAATAAAGAAAAATATCACTTTCTTATCTTGGAAATCAAAGCTTTCTTTTCAGCATTGCTAAACCGGGGACAATCGCCAACATCATCATCCTCGGTTTAATCCTGGTCAACCATGTGCTGTTCCTCTTCTGCCTCAGAAATGACAGATGTTGATGGAGCTGGAATGTCTTCGGGTCTCAGGATCACTGCTTCCTCATCTCTGGAGTCTTAAAGTCGTCAATCTTCCTCGGACTTGTCCTGTGAAGAAACACAGCTCCTACACTCCCTAGACATTCTACAGAATAAAAAAATAGTTTTGCTTTGAAAAAAGCAGTTTTTGTGCTCAGGAATACGGTCACTAATGAACCGCTATACAAACGGATACTCTGCAGCAATGGAACACTATTTCAGGAACCTGGTACTGGGTCAGCAAAGCCAGATCCACAACAACAACCAGCAAGCTTATCAGAATCATAGAAATGGCTGCGTGCATTTTTGCCCCAAAGATTTTTATAGTAGAGGTTCAGAAATGAGAAATGTATCAATTTAGTTAACTGAAAAAATGAGACATATATTGCGGAATTATTTAAAAAATGGCTGCAATGTCTATTTTGACTTATGGGCATACTGTTGAAAGATTTACGTGTGTAGGTTTGTAATATAACAGGATATTATATATGTCTGCCTTATTTGTGTCGATATTTATGTATGTCATGTTAATACATATTTCGGCATTAGTTAATTTGGTCTGGTAGGAATTAACTAGGTCATGATTTGTATTAGTATGTACTATGATGGTTTAGTAATTTTTTGGGAGGTAATCACAAGACTTTGTTGCTTTCTATGTCCCTCTCTCACCCTGAACGCTATTTTCAGAGGAAAGGACTGCTGCTAAACTCCTCCTTACACACTGTCTTTTCTAAAATGGCACTTGAGAAAACGGGGGAAGGCTATATATATATACATATATATATATATATATATATATATATATATATATATATGTAGAAACCTTACAGTTTAACATGTCCGATTAAGGTTCCTTACACTTATACACCATCCAAAATGCAAGAAAAGATTGAGACTCTTCCAGTCAAACTCCAAAAAGCAATTAACTTATGTAGATTAAGGCAGAAACCATAATGAATGTGTTACTTGCGCAATACAGACATCGTATGCTAGCACATCCTGTGGTAACCTGCAGATTCAGCACTATCATGGAGTGAAATTGCTGTTACTCACAAAATGATGGAACTGCTAATACACAGATTCGTCTGTTTACTGGAATACACAGATTATGGTCCCCACAGCCTTCCCCCTTAGTCCTGCTTTATGGATGGCAGTTTATATAAATGTGTATGCAAATTTGGAGCACCATACTAGAGCCTGGTTTGTGAATGTATCGAGATTTGTCTGAACAGAAGCCCATTTTGAGGATTTAGTATTTACTAGTGCATAACTCAAGTTTGAGAATCGGTACTCTCTTTTGCTAACTGAGGACTAATTTTGGTTCCTTTATTTTCTCAGCAAATATAACATCCATGTCTACCTATATATTCTGATTTGAGCATTCGCCGCTCATTTAAAATACTTTGCATTATTGTTGTCAATCCATTTACTTGACATTTTAACTTTATTAATAAATACATCCAATATGCTTAATTATTATATTACAATAAACTAGTTTGTTTTTTACTTTTGCTGTTGAAACATATTCTAATTTTAAGTACATATCCCTTGCAGCTTTGTTCTCGCGCTCTCTGTGGGTTCGGTTTACACTACTGAGCAGTTTACTGGAAAATATTTCCTGATAAAGTCTTGTTGGCTTTATGTATCCTTGAATTGTTAAAAGTCAGCTTAGGCCTTATAAGGGAATATAAAGGCAAACATTTCTCACTGAAAACCAAACTAAGCAGAGGCTTCTACACCAATTAAATGTATTTGAAATATATTGTAGTGAAACCCTACACTATGATAAATGTAAACTGAGAAAATGTAATTGTACTGCATGTGTGTATTCTAGTGAACAGACAAATCTGTGAATTAGCAGCTCCACCATTTTGTGAGTGACAGCAATCTAACTCCATGATAGTTTTGAGTCTGCAGCTAACCACAGGTTGGGCTGTGTGACAAAACGAGTGTGATATGTGGATTGTAGCAACTACTTTTTATAGCCCATGCTTTGTTCCCTAGCTCACCAGACTACAACTGCATTGTCCAATAACAGGTGGCTAAGGGGACATTGTAGTTTAGTGTACATATGTATATAGTGTATTATATATTGATGACTCGCAGTAATGTTATTCATTGTCCTTAAACGACCAGGATACAGGTGAGAGGGCTGGAGCTGCATTCATTCTCCCCCTCCTTCCTCTACAGGAAGCATGGAACAGTTGGGGACCCTGTGACATCACAAAGTAGTGTAAGGGGTTAATTTTAGGAGGGGCTCACTTCTACCTTATCCTTGGAAGTAGGGGAAGCCAATTAGCATCAATTGTTCTCCTTAGGACTAGTTCAGACGTGCTGTCTGCATCCCAGCAGGGGGCTTCTGTGAAAGGACATCTCATCTTCACTGCCCTGTCCAAACCCCCTAGTCCTGCACTGACCAATGGTTAAGAAGAATAGACCCAGGGGTTTGCCCAGGGAGGGGAAAGACTGTGGAAATTAGACCTGGGATATAAGGAACAACTCCAAGGGGGAAGGGTGGTCACGCTTGGATTTCATTCAGGAAGACTGCAAGACTTTGTTTTGAATTGTCGTTTTCTAACGAGAGTCTATATATGCAGCTGAGAGGGATCCATGGGTCATGAAGTCTGGACAGCAGGTGACTATATCTCCTTAAGTTAGTGGGGTAAGGGACGGATGATGTGGTAAATCTGCATGGCATTTATTTACTGTGTGTATATAATATTCTAGTGTTGTTTGTATGACAATAAATATACTGTTGTATTTTTATAACTGCATTTTGCCTGAGTGACCATACGAATCCTAGAAGGTACTGGGTAGCACTGGGCCAGATATACCCGGTATCTTCACATTTTTGGTGGCAAGCAGTGGGGTCACTCAGTCCCAGATCCTCTCTGGGTAGAGCTGCAGGGGAACTGTATTGTGATACATTCCAGGGCTCTGCAAAGCAGTTAGCACTAGAAACCAGTTACCACATTATCCTGAACTTACTCCTAAAGGCTTTAAGGCAGAAAGTGTCACAAAAAGCGTTGTGGGCTTTAGGCGAGGGGAGATGCCGCCTAAGTGCCGATTTGATAAGGGGAAGCGCACCCCGCCAGAGGAGAGCGGAAGATGGAACCGTGTCTCAAAGAGGGGAAATCACAGTGAGGTGATCCCTGGAAGTAAAATGGTTGTGAGCTCTAGGAACAAGAGAGCAGATCACAGCCCAGTGTTGAAAAAGTTCCCAAAGGAAGGGATGAAGCAGTCTAGTACACCCAGGAGAAAGGTGTACTGGGATGAAGGACTGTGAGAGTGTCTGCAGGATGGGGACATGGATGTGTTGCACCACCCCACCACAATGCAGCACATTTTGGATTATTGGGATGAGGAGTGCCCAAAGATTATTATGTGGGAAGGAGCCAGTCTACAGGAGAAATTGGAGAACATGTTGGATGTGTTCCTAATGTTGAAAGAGGAGGCAAGTGCCTGTAATTTTCGGGATGAACCAGAATGGGATGATTTTGCACATGAAGTTATTTGTACTATGCAGAATCTGGCCAAGGGAGAATCCAGATACAACAATAATCAGCAGTACAAACAAGATGTAAATGGACTGTTACAGCACAGAGACATGCCTGATGAATCCCCTGCAAATGTACTCATAGAATCTGTCCCATTAGCAGATTCTACAGATCCACTAGAGACAATGAGTATGAAGGAGCTGATAGTGGAATGCCAGATCCGGGGTGTACCTTACCTGTACTGCACGCACAGGGATATCCTCAAACGTCTTTTAAAAGATCAGGAGAATCCCATCAATGCCTTTAGTGTTTATAGGAAATGGATGCTCACTTTAGGTCCCCACATACCTCTTTGGGAACAAATGCAATGTCTGCAACAGAGTTTTGAAGAAGCAGAGGATGAGGTATGGCGGCAAGGATTTACGAACACTGAAATGTGGCAGGATCAGTGTTATCGAGTAAATACTGAAAAATGTCAATTGGAATATCTTTTGTCACGCTCTAAAAAAATGGCTGCTCAGTCTGTTAATCAGGGGGAGGTCCATCCCAGTGGATTATACACAGTTGCCCAAGCTACTATCTTGGGGGAGACTGGAGAAGAACTGCTTGGTGAGGATGTTGTACCTCTGACTACTCAGAAAGGATTAGCAGAAATCATACCATTTGGTGACTTGGATGGAAAAGAGCTACAAAGTAAGTACCATGTAGTAGCATCTTCTGATAATTTGCCAGTGTTATTGGCACCTGAGACTGTGTCTGAGTTAGAACAGAATTACAGAAAAGACCAGTTATTCACCCCTGACGTGTCTGATAATGTTTTATCTAATGAAGTAACGCAGGATACCGCATGTGTGCTCTCCGGTTCATGTGATGTACAGCTGTACACAATTGTGACAGAAGAGAATCATAAACTTGCTCAATATATGATCTCAGCAGAAATCATGATTACAGACTGTATGACAGAATTAATGGGAGAGGATAATAGAATTTTAATGTCAGGGGCCACTACCATGAGGCTCTGGGAAAACTACTCCTACACCTTTCCCTATGCAGAATTGGCAGATGAGGAGATATTGACTGAGTGGGTGTCTGAGGGGGCACCAGTACAGCAAGATTCACCAGCCCCACAAGCTTTGATGCATCGTACTCCAGCTCCAAATCTGGCAATCCAGGACCCAATACCAGAGGCCTGCACTGGACCATCCACTCTGGTTTGCTGCCATGAGGACAAGTCTGTGTCAAATGAGGATTCACACTACCCTGATGCGCCAGAGGCGAGGGAAGTAGTGCAACAGTTGGATGTGGTAGCGGGAGAGGGGAGATGCACACAAACATACTTACAGGGGCACCCACAAGTAGTTTGGGAGGGGGACAGAGGATTCCCCAGCAGCAAAGAATTAATGGAGCCCCCATGTTTGCCTGCACCTGGGCAGTTGTCCCTTGAGTGTGTGGGGGAGGGGGGATTGGATCTTGGCCAGAAACAAATGGACAAAAAGCCAGAAAGTTTGCCTGCCACTTGGCAGTTTTCACTCGAATATGTGGGGGAGGGGAGCATGGTCTCCAGAAACAGAGGACAGGCCAAGGGACCACTTGCAGTTGGGCAATTAAGGGTGGACAAGACACCCAAGGGATATTGGACTACAACTTTCCTACGATGGATGTGTGCACCGGAGTGGCCCAGTTTTATTGTTGACTCATCTTATGACACAGGGCAGCATAACCCCCCACTCCAGCTGGGTGGGAAGATATGCCTGCAGCCATGGGACCCTGGTGGGAGATTGAGGAACTGTGTACTGCTGTCTACCTTGCCATCAGACCCAGGAGAAACCACAGCAGGCCAGAGACTTTGGACTTGGAAGAAAGGATTACTTGGAGCTAGGGAGCCACTAGGGAACAAGGGCTAAAAAAAGTAGGGGAGGAATGTGACAAAACGAGTGTGATATGTGGATTATAGCAAATACTTTTTATAGCCCATGCTTTGTTCCCTAGCTCACCAGACTACAACTGCATTGTCCAATAACAGGTGGCTAAGGGGACATTGTAGTTCAGTGTACATATGTATATTGTGTATTATATATTGATGACTTGCAGTAATGTTATTCATTGTCCTTAAACGGAAGCCAGGAGGGTTATGGGTAAAGATCAGGTGGTGACCAGGATACAGGTGAGAGGGCTGGAGCTGCATTCATTCTCCCCCCTCCTTCCTCTACAGGAAGCATGGAACAGCTGGGGACCCTGTGACATCACAAAGTAGTGTAAGGGGTTAATTTTAGGAGGGGCTCACTTCTACCTTATCCTTGGAAGTAGGGGAAGCCAATTAGCATCAAATGTTCTCCTTAGGACTAGTTCAGACGTGCTGTCTGCATCCCAGCAGGGGGCTTCTGTGAAAGGACATCTCATCTTCACTGCCCTGTCCAAACCCCCTAGTCCTGCACTGACCAATGGTTAAGAAGAATAGACCCAGGGGTTTGCCCAGGGAGGGGAAAGACTGTGGAAATTAGACCTGGGATATAAGGAACAACTCCAAGGGGGAAGGGTGGTCACGCTTGGATTTCATTCAGGAAGACTGCAAGACTTTGTTTTGAATTGTCGTTTTCTAACGAGAGTCTATATATGCAGCTGAGAGGGATCCATGGGTCATGAAGTCTGGACAGCAGGTGACTATATCTCCTTAAGTTAGTGGGGTAAGGGACGGATGATGTGGTAAATCTGCCTGGCATTTATTTACTGTGTGTATATAATATTCTAGTGTTGTTTGTATGACAATAAATATACTGTTGTATTTTTATAACTGCATTTTGCCTGAGTGACCATACGAATCCTAGAAGGTACTGGGTAGCACTGGGCCAGATATACCCGGTATCTTCCCATGCTGGCATACCATGTCTGTATTGCGCAAGTAACAGTTTCATTAAGGTTTCTGCCACAATCTATGTCATTGCATTGCTTTTTGGAGTTTGAGTTGAAGTTTTTCAAACGTTTTCTTAAATTTTAGATGGTGTGTAAGTGTAAGGAACCTTAATCGGACATGTTAAACCATAAGGTTTTTTGTCTATGGAATTTCATGGCTTTTGTAAAGTGAAAATATTGATAATATATTTATGAACCTAAAATTTGACAGCCGTTAAGAACCACTTGGTCCATCTAGATTCCACTATTTTTCTTAATCCCTAACAAACAAGAGTGTTCATTTTTCTCTATTATACTAGCCTCTGCCACTTCTGCTAGATGCCTATTCCACCTATCCCCTACCATTTTGATAAAGTAATTTTTTCTCAGTTTTCCTCTAAACCTAGCACCCTCCATTTCCAGTGCAAGTCTTTTTCTCACACATACCCCAATTCCCACCAGCTTTGTGATCGCATGCACGTGTCGCCGCAAATTGCACCAGCTTTTTTCTCATTTCACCCCTGTGTACCAGTCTCTCTCACATGACACCCATCTCACTAGCTTTGCTTTCACATGTAAGCTTCCTGCAAACTAGCTCTATTTTCACTCGTCACCACTTTGTATAAACGCTTCTTTCAAATGTCACCCCCTGGACACCAGCTTTTGTCACATGTCATACATGTATGTTTGTACTGGCAGGCAGTGGTTGAGTGCAGTATGTATGTCCTGGCAGGCAGTAATAGGGTGCAGTATGTATGCATGTACTTGCAGGCAGTGATGGGGTGCAGTATGTATGTTCTGGCAGGCAGTGATGGGGTGCAGTACGTATGTATATGTATGTTCTTGCATGCAGTGATGCAGTGCAGTATGTGTGTTCTAGCAGCCAGTGATGGGGTGCTATATGTATTTAAGTATGTTCTAACAGGCAGTTATGGGGTGCAGTATGTAACATATGTTCTGGCAAGCTGTGATGGGGTGCAGTATGTATGTTCTGTCAGGTAGTGGTGGGGTGCAGTATTTATGTATGTTCTGGAAGGCAGTGGTGGGGTGCAGTATGTAGGTTTGTTCTTGCAAGCAGTGATGGGGTGCAGTATGTATGTTCATCACCACCTCTGCGCTAGCTTTTCTCTCACGTCACCACCTGCTCACCAGCTTTTCTCTTTTATCACCACCTGTACCAGCTTTTCTCACACGTCACTCTCTGCGCACCAGCTTTTCTCTAATGTCACCAACTGCTCAACAGCTTTTCTCTCACATCACCTCTTGCTCACCAGATATATTCTCACTTCACCACCTGCACACCAGCTTTTCTCACACATCACAACATGTTGTGGCCCTCACACACACACTTCAAATCAGGTACTCTCTCTGTGCTCTGTTCCCTCTTTCAGTGGGAGACATCACCCCTTTGTCACTAACTTCGCATAATGACTACATTTGCTGCCCCCAGCACACTTACCTTTCAACAACTCACTGATCCCTCTTCCATCATTCTCCACCTTCCTAGAGCCAAGCAGAACCTTCTTAAGTGACTAGGCACTGCAGGGCAGTGTTCGGGTGCAGGATGCGTTGCTATAGTGACACAGGAAGTTGGACAGTACCATTGTCACTCTCAGGGGGTTGGAAGAAACCATATACATATATTTTAAATTGTAATCTCTCCACGCTGTTAGCCACTGTATAAAATCCCACTTGTACCCCACACATAATAGGTTTCCTAAATGATTAATAATATAGAGCCACCACACTTGCTGTTATCTTGTGTTTAAATTAATGTCAGCATGTGTTGTGCTGACAACACGCTACCCAAACCTGATCATTCAAATGAAAGGGGTTGACAGATGATCCAGGGCAGAAGAGTGGTGAAAGATATGGTATGGGGCAGCACAGAGCACCTTTAAATCTCAGGTGTTTAAAAATGACATTGTATTTTTGTAGAATCCCATTGTCGTGAATGAAACATATAGGTTAATATTGATCAACACAGGAAAAAGAGATCTCTTTATTCATTCTTCCTTCTTTACACTGCTCTGGTCTCTGCACATTGCTTTGATTGGACACTGTGGACAGAGGACCCTACTAGCAGAGAACAGACTATATTACCACAAGCCTGCCAGCAATCCAATCAGCAAGAGAAGCTGCAGTCCAGCTACAGGTAATTATTTGCTTGTGTTTATGCCGTTACGCTGTATTATACTGAGCCACTGTCACTGAGTCTTGGGGCAGCAGAGAGTAATGCTGGGTCAGCAGGGAGAGTGTTTCATACTTACAGAGGACACTGAGGTTAGACAGGAGGAAGCACACACTATATTATCTATATCTTCCACCCTTCATGATTCATAACAGGAGAGACAGAGAGCAGTTCTCCTTCAACATACAAAGAGCACTTTCAAATCTCTCGCCCCCAGCTCAGTGCAGTAAATAAATTAACTGACGTCACAGAGGGTCAGAAAGTTTAAAATGGGCTCTGTAACAGCTGCCTCTAGCATCGTGCATGGACCATTGAACTTTGAATTAAAAGTGGTGCCAGTGCTAAAATTTCTAGTGTATGTACCCCACATCTCCAAACCCGCAAACAGCCCCCTTTACCCCACAAATATAGCTAATTAATTTCTCTTGCTCACAGAAGGAGATATCTTAGCGAGAGGGGTCAGCCATATTTGTACTCTCATGTGAAGCCACTCTGAGTACACCCAGCACAAGCCTCTATCTGACATATGCAACATTATGAAATTCTGTGAAATTCCCTACCTTTAAAATGGGGCATATTTTTCTAAATGATTAAAAGACTGTAACTTTGTCATACTTGTGAACCCTCAAAGGCACTCTTCAGCCCTAATAGCTTTCTAACAAAAAAGACCCCAAGTCTTAAAATGCTTTGTACACTGAGTTATTCTCTCCCAAATATAACAGAAAAACTGTGACTTTTTGCTAAACAGGAAGTGTAAAAAAACGGCGAGATTTTGAAATTTAGATTATTCCTAATTTGTCAATTTTATTGTTTTTTTTCTGAAATTTGGCATGCGGCACCTATGGATAGTTTCAGTTCAATAGCTTTAATACTTTTTAAAATGTAGCCACTCAAACACCATGCCCCCCCTCTCACAGATTTAACATGGCGGAATGTTGTTTATTAGATGCAACCTTAATATAAGGGCAAGACTGTGGCCTTATAATATATATAAGATATCAACCTAAAACTCTGGCAGGTTTTGCATCAAAATTTTCCCAGAGATGACATTTTGCCTTGTTTTGGGACTCAACATTGGCTCACAAAACTCCAAGGGGTAATTGTATCATACCCCGGTTTTTTCAACTCAACGGGAATCGGCGAGTTGACAGCTAAAATTTAAAGCGGCGCTGGCTTGTAAAGGCAGCGCTTGCCTTTACAAGCCAGCACCGCTTTAAATTTTAGCTGTCAAATCGCTGATTCCCGGCGAGTTGAAAAAAACGGGGTATGATACATTTACCCCCAAAACTTTGATCTATCAGAATTCTCTAAATCCAAACCGCTTATCTCTAATATGTATACCCAGGGCCGCCGAGAGGGGGGGGGAGCGGGTACTAATTATCCGGGCCCGGCATGTCAGGGGGCCCGGCCCGGGCCCTTGCGCTGCTGATTTTTTTTTTTTTTTTTTTTTTTAAAACGTTTTTTTTTTCCCATTTCTTTCTTTTTTTTTTTTTTTGGTGGGGGGGGGCTCGGTTGTTGGTGGGGGGAGCAGGCTAGTTTAAAAAAAACAAACAAACATACTCACCTGATCGCGGAGCCAGCATCCCTCCTCTCTGCTGCTCTGTGCTCTATTCAGACTGTCTGAATGCCGGGTGTGATGTCATCATGTCATGCCCAGCATTCAGTCTGTCTGGAGCAATGGAGCACAGAGCAGCAGAGAAGACCAAGAGAGGAGAAAAGGTAAGTGAAGGGAGGAAAACGAGGGGGGCACAGAGGGGTTAAAAAATGGAGGGGGCCAGCATGACAGAGGGGTTACAAATGAGGGGGGGCACCAAGGGGTCAAAAAACAGGGGGGCAGCATGACAGAGGGGTTACAAATGAGGGGGGGCACCAAGGGGTTAAAAAATGCGGGGGGGGCAGCATGACAGAGGGGTTAAAAAATGAGGGGGGGCACAGAGGGGTTAAAAAACGGGGAAGCAGCATGTCAGAGGGGTTAAAAACTGGGAAGCAGCATGACAAAGGGGTTAAAAAATGAGGGGGAGCACAGAGGGGTTAAAAAACAGGAAAGCAGCATGTCATAGGGGTTAAAAAATGAGGGGGAGCACAAAGGGATTAAAAAACTGGGGGGGCAGCATGACAGAGGGGTTAAAAAATGAGGGGGAGCACAAAGGGGTTAAAAAACGGGGGGGGGGGGGCAGCATGACAGAGGGGTTAAAAAATAAGGGGGAACACAGAGGGGTTAAAAAACGGGAAAGCAGCATGTCTGAGGGGTTAAAAAATTAACGGGAGCACAGAGGGGTTAAAAAATGGGAAAGCAGCATGTCAGAGGGGTTAAAAACAGGGGGGCAGCATGACAGAGGGGTTAAAAAATTAGGGGGGCACAGATGGGTTAAAAAACGGGGCAGCATGGCACAGTGGGGTTAAAAAGGGGGGGGGGCATGGCACAGTGGGATTGAAAAAGGGGGGGAGCAGCATAGTATAGTGTGATGTATGGGAGCCAGATGAAGGGGGCAAAAGCAGCATGGAGGGCACAGTGTTATCATAAGGCATGGCGATGATGAAGGGGCACATTATTGTAATATTGGAGCTGGAGGAAGGCCTAATTATTAATCGTGGATGGTATTGATTTAACGCCAGGGTTGTTTGGAATTATCTAAATGTAGCTATTTTTTTCCAAATAGGGCCCCCAGCATTCCAGGATCCAGACAAGCCGCAACTAAAGAAACATGCAGCAACAGGTGGTGAAAGTGAGAAGAACAGGTAGGAGAGAGCAGGACAGTATGTGAAATGTTGTGATTCTAGTAGGGACAATGTCAATTTTTGGTGAGTGTTGTGCCCAATGTAAGGTGGAGGCCAAGACTGAACTCTTTGTGTACACACTGTATTATTTTCTATACTACATTTTGGTGCTAGATGTCCTGAAAGTCAGGAGTGCTTGGACATATGTGATGCTCGGGCGAATTGAGAGCCTAGGGATTTTGATGTGTTAGCCACACCCCAATGGCGCATTTGCCACGCCCCCAAATGCATGACCACACCTTTGAATTTTTTTGCCATACTCAGCTATAAGGGGGGCCCCATGAATTTATTATACCGGGGCCCTGAATTCCTCTTGGCAGCCCTGTGTATACCTCTAGCCTGGTTCTCTGCAGTCTTGGCTTGGTTGTGTTTATCTATCCGGGGCCCACTGGCTCCATTTGTTTTCACACCTTGTTGGTGGCAGCTCTGCCTCCAATACTAAGTCCACCCTTTTTTTTGCTCATCAGTTCTTTGTCCAAACCCATTGGCACCAGTTAATTGTAGTCCCTGTGTGTCAAATTAATTAAAAAACCCACATGGAAATTCTCTAAGTATTTGGCAAGACTATTGCCAATTCTAAGAAAAGTATAAGAAAGAAGAAAAATGCGAGTTCAGTGTATTTTAGTCATCATGCTGCCACTCAACTATCAAATTGAGTTGTTTCAATGAGCACTTCATCTTCCCTCTCCCTTGTCATAGTAATAATAGGTTTCACTGGCTGTAATTTCACTTGATGAAACCACCCTATTTATAAAGATAAACTATTTCCTGTATTTGCAATAACACATAAATGCTACATATAATTGGCATGTGTATGTATATCATATATATGGCTCCCAAAGAATATAAATATTTGGCATACCACATGCAAACAGGCTACCACTAACAGTTTGGGCATGTTGGTTCTCAAACTATTGGCATTTTGGTGTTGAAAGGTTCAGCGTTGACAGATCACACCTAACCAGCTAATCCTGGTATCCTGTATCCAAGTCTATTCTATTGGCCCTGGTATTCAGCGTCACATGCTTCCCAGCTATTCCAGGTATCCTGTATCCATGTCTACTGGTCCTGGTATCCAGCTCAATTTGCTACTCATCTAATCCTGGTTTCCTGATATCAAGTAATCTCTTCTATCTAACAGACCCTTGTATCCTGGATTACTTTTAATCCTGAAGTCTTCTTGTTGCCAATATATCCTGTTGGTCTCGCCTGGAACCCATCCAAAGAACCCTGAGCTGTGGGGTGAATCAACGGAGCCCATACCTCCTTGCAGGGATCCCTGGGAAACACCTTCATCTAGTTAGACTCTGTGCAACCAAGGTGGATTAAGTCAAACCATGTATACTGCAAAAATCCAAATTGTTCTTTTGAGTTTTGTGACAGTATTATTGAAATTATGTTAAGGGTGGCGTTCAGTAGAAGAATATTCTGCAGATTTTCAAAGATGAGTCATTGAAACTGCATGGAATCCTGAGACACAGTTGTCTGTTTACCTTAAGGTGCTGTCTGAGACCATTAAAGATGAATTAGTCCAAGCAGATGTACCCAGCAAACTTCAACTTTTTATCAACCATTGTATTCGCATTGATGCTCGATTGATTGAGAGACGACAAAAGGAAAGAACTTTAACCTGAACATACCCCAGTTATCGGAAACCACCAACTTTAAACTATAATGGGAATTGTGAGGCCAAATCCAGTCAAGAATTTTGGACTGAACTCATGCAAATAGACACACTTCACAAACATTTTCTCAATGAGAGAAGGGACCAACAGCATCAAGAAAACTTAGGTCTTTATTGTGGAAAACTAGGACATAATGTGTCAGCCAGTAGCCAGTGGCCACCTTAGCAGAGGCAGATTCTTCAGATCACGAAGACTGTGATTTTTAAAATGCCTCAGCTTTTTCATGCAATTATCTCTAGTCTCTCTTCCTTAGCAGCTACTGAGAACAATAAGAAAATAATAGCTTGCACTTCTCAATTTCAATTCAATTTCAGTTCGGTGCACACTGGGTTTTCACTTCAGCCATGGTGGATTCTGTTGTGAATGACAATTTTATGGACATTATGTTTGCTAAGAGAAACAAGATTGAGTTTCGAGAGAAGCCTGTGTTACTAGAAACTGTGCATTGTTCTCCCTTGAACTCCGGTCCAGTTACTCATTAAACTGAACCCCCTGGAACTTGCAATTGAGCTGAATGACCATGAGACTCTGATTTTCTTACTGGTCACTTCTCCTATTATTTTGAGAATTTCTTGGATGCAAATAATCCACCCATTAACTGGGAATTAAAGGCCCTTTCATTTTCACAAGAAACTCATGCTCCTGAGGAATCTGAACCCTCTCTTGAAGAGATGAGTGATATATAATTCTCCTCCTCAGGTGTTGGAATAGTTATCTTCACAATATACAAACTTGTCTGATGTCTGTAATAAGAATGCTGCAAAATTACCACCTCACAGATACTATGATAGCACGATGTATTTGTTACCTGGGACTGTCATTACTTTTGGATACATTTATCCATTAGCCAAACCTGAGTTAACGGTCTTCAAGTATTATGAGCATAAAAGTTTAGAGAAAGTCTTTATTCGTCCATCCATATCTGCATTAGGCCCACCTATTTTTTCTGAAAAAGAAGAATGGTTCATTACGGCCATGTATCAATTATAGAGCAATGAATAACATTACAATAAAAAATTGTTGCCCTCCCATTTATTTCAGAATTACTTGAAAGGCTTCGCTCAGCAAAAGTTTTCACCAAATTAGACCTTCGAGGAGCTTACAATTTAATTTGCATACGATCTGGTGATGAATGAAAGACTACCTTTCAAAGTAAATATGGACATTTCAAACAATTGGTGATGCCTTTTGGACTGTGCAATGCCCCTAATACATTTCAACATTTAATGAATAACATTTTTAGGGATTTTTTTGACCAATTGGCTGTCTTCTTTCTCACTGATATACTAATTTTCTCAAGTTCCCAAGAGGAATATTAACAACAAGTTAGAACTTTACTGCAACATTTTTACAAACACCATTTGTACATTAAGTTGGAAAAGAGAGAATTCCACCAAAGGTTCAGTTCCTGGACTATATAATGTTGCCTCAAGGTTTGAGAATGGATCCTAGCAAGGAGATGTCCAAAATAGTGACACCAATCACTCAACTAACAAAGAAGGGATCTCTTTTATTTGGTTCTTAGACAATGAAAGGGCTTTCTCTTTACTTAAGTGAAAATTTATTACAGAATATGAAAGAAGTCCGCCTAAACTCCCTGAAAGATTGAAATTAAAACAAATTGATATGTAAACTAATCTACTTGACTGAGCTTTACAGAATTGCTTTAAAATAATCACACAATTCTATTGCTTTCTATGTCCCTCTTTCATCCTGATTGCTATGAAAGAAAATGCTATTGCATCCATGTGCTTTTTTAAGAAGGGAATTATGATGTAAGGGATAATGAACTACAGCCATTGTGGCTGTATTTACTGCATGGAGACATTTGCTTGAAGGTGCTGCATATCAAATCACTGTGCTTACTGACCATTGGAATCTAGAGTTGCTCAGTCTGCAATGATTTATTCTCCTTGACAAGCCATATGGAGTTTATTCCTAATTTGTTTCGATTTTATTATCTCTTATAGACCTTGATCCCGGAATGGAAAAGCTAATGCCATATCCAGAGCATATATGGTAGACTCAAGCAAGGTTGAGCCAGAAGTAACAATCATCCCCAAGTTAAACTTCCTGGTAGCTGTTGGCAGTGGTGAGCTGCTGTCTGACATCAAAGAAGGTTACAGGACAGATTCAATCCTATTAAATCCCCCTTCAGATTTACACTTAACCTATCATTATTACATATGGTAGTACAAACATCGCTTGCATGTACCAGCAGCAACATAATTTAAAGTACTGCAATTTGTTCATGACTCTACACTGGCAGCCCACAATGCTGTTTGTAAAGCTCATGGATTATTATCTTGTTATTTCTATTTGCTGAAATACAAGTCAAATGTTAAAAGGTTTGTATCATCCTACAGTACTTGTGCCCAGTTTAAGACATCCCTCACTGCTCCAGGAGGACTTTTAAAGCCTTTGCTGGTCCCTTCTTGTCAATGGGCAGGAGCGGATAGGCCCTAGACCCTACTGGGACTTTTCCTGGTAGGGCAGTGGCTACAGGAGGCCGAATATTTAGCTTTTTTTTGGGGTAGAGATTAAAAAAAAAAAAAAATTATGTGTGCTGCGACTAAGGGGCGGGAGTCAGTACCAAGCAAAGCCTCCCCCAGACCGTGGTAAGTGAGGTAATAGGCATCTGGTCCCTTGTCCAGGATCAGCCACCTTCCATAATGTGGCTACGGATCAGCAGTCATGACAGTGGAAGAGGATTCCCCATTCCTAGTGATCTCAGTCACTGCATATTCCCTGGCTGATTGCGTTTTACAGCTGGCTGTTGGGTATGTTCTGGCGCAGCTCCTGAGAAAGAACGGCTTGTGCACCGACAGATAGGTGCTGGTTTGGCTCTTGTCGCTTGTATAACACATACATTTCTTAGTGTTTACGAACGTTACCGGTTATTTTGTTTCCTGCCCTTTTGTTACTTCGTTCCTTTTATTTTATATTTATTTTATCATGTTACATCCTACAGTGTGTTTTTGTACCTTTAACTTGCGGGAACCAATTAGGAGTGAGAGAGGAGGGATAGATGTGATACCAGTTCCATTGCACGATTTGTCTCCAACACACGTTGATATGAATAACGTATTAGAAGGGGTGTGGATCCCACTATATAAGACCTGTTAAAGCGTGCCTTCGGATTGCCACAATTAAGCGCTCATCGGTGTCTTGCCACACATGCTGCTGCTGTGCTTTATATTATCTATGATATAGCTTAACATGGAAATTAGTGTTTGAATGGCTGATTGACTTAGAAGTAATAGAGTGTGTGTATTCCCTATATACAGTATGCCTGGGAGTATGCATGTCTGAATAATAATATATGCGGGGTATTTTATCAAAGAGGGGATCAAACTTCTCTCAGCCCATAACTAGCGTTAATAGGAGACAATGGAATTTACTATATACTCAGTTTGAGATTTAAGCCAGGTTAACAATTGTTACTCAAATATGAATTCTATATTTATCCTACTAAACATTATGTTTGGGGATTTATTAAAACCTTCATCCCCATACCTCTCAGATTAGGAGTGGGATACAGTTTATCATATGGCTACTGAGATACAAGAGCAGTATTGGAATACATTTAAACCATTGGTACATATCCTGAAAAATCAAAATCAATAAACTCAGTTACTCACCTCTTTATGACAAATAATAATACAAACTACAATATGTATATACACAAAGATTCGGGAAACACTAATATATATTGTATTGTTTGTCGTTATTCAATGTTAAGCTATATATTTTCATACAACAAAGCAGACAATTTCTGGATTATGAATTTGCTTGATAGATATCAATAACCAACAACAGTGACATGGTTGGCAGTTTTTTGCCATTTTAACTGATATATCAATTTTTACAGTTTATTTTTATATATCAATTCGTAATATTTCACTATACGTTTTAATAAGACTATCGGTCAATAGAAGGCTCGTCAATATATGGGCACTGAATATCCAGTATCTTTGAGAATTACTTTTAATGTATATCAATAAAGATTGACATTTTAATTTTTACTTTAAGAAATCAGTGAGTGCCTCAGTGATAGACACTTTCCTTTTTTCTTCTTTGCTTCAAATTGAAAATGTTTTTAGTTCTGTCAATCTGCTGGACTTCGGTCACCTCCATATTAATTCATCCATCTGAAAATAGATCTTAAAATCCATATTTTATCTGAATGACTTGTCTTGACTTTGGTTTTCTTTAAAACCTAAAATCATCATAGCACCATAAAGGGTTATCATTTTCCCTCACATCGATCTCTCAATGTACCTTGAGAAAATGTTGAGCGAAATGCTTGTCGGGTATACAGCATCTTAGGACACTGACTATGTGATTAACACAGCAGCATTAATTCAACGATATCAACAATCTCTAATTTAAGTTCCACTGCTAAGCAATGTGCCTCTATTAGTGAGGAAAGCAATATGGTAGTTTCCCTCTAACTTCTGAAACCACTTAACTGATTCATGAGCCTGGGCAAGGAGAGTCATCTACAATCCATAGATGAATGTTATATGAGACTACCTGAGGATCACTGATTTAAACGTTCCTGTCTGAGAATACTTCTCACTACCCTTTAGAATCTCCCTTGTTTTGGAATCCTTATAGGAGTACAATAGTCACTAAAAACAAAAATAAAGAAAAGGAGAATTGCTATTGGGAGAATTAATTAAGCCACATGAATGAGTCCTTTGAGGCATCTACATATAGCTCTTACATTTATATCACAACATGTATTTGGACCGTGCAGATCGAATACATTTTTGCAGAAAATACACAAAAGTTATGTAAGCAGGATATAGATGTTAACAGCAAACAGAGCGGCAGTGAATTCCAGAGATACCTGAATGGTGGATTAACATATATTATTAATTCAATTAGATGTCACTTACAATAACATCTCCTTGAGTTCTAACGAACACCAGACCTAAAAAACTAACTCAGAAATTAGACTTCATTTGTTAAGGTCATGAGGTATATTGTTGGGTCTAAAATTACTGCAGGAATAAGATGATACTGATATAGCAATGTCTAATTGGTATCTATATACCAAGCGGAACACTCTGTATATACAGACAAGCTAAGCTACAAGATCTAAGAGGTAATTTACAACTAGATCAGTATATACCAGAAGTTCAATGGGACTCCCTCGTAACAATGTATATTTACATGACAGGAATAGTGGGTACATGAATTGCTGAGAGTTTTATTAATCAATCTTGAAACATTTGTTTATTTCAGTGAAGATTAACTCAAGTACACCTATATCACTATACTAACAGAATATATACTGTATGTAGTGAATATTACACATAATTATGTCACAAATTCAGATATTGAGAGATCTCATATTTGATATGTAATATTTGGCTTAGAAAAGATTGGTTCTGGCTTAGCTATATGGGATTGTAGAAACAATAAATAAACACAGGACTCTTTATGATAATATATTGATACATTTATTACACCAATAAAACAACGTAGACATTTTGAACGAAAAATGGCTGACAAGTGTAAAATGTAATATATGTTTTTAATATCACTTATTCTATACTTCATTTCACCTTTCAGTACTTTATTTTAATATTTCGCTCATTAACAATTTTAAGTGCTCTAAATAAAACATAATTTAAAAGTAATTTGTGAATCTTTGAGTGCATCCATCGTGACAGAATGTGTTTGCCTTTTATTTTTTGGATTTGATCTCCATCTCTCTGAAAGCACCTCCTGCAGCAACTAAGAATATGATATGATAGTTAAATAATCAATTAAAAATATAGCAGGTGGTTTAGAAAATATGTGCAAACTTTGTGTCAGGTGTGTAACTAACTGAAAACGTAGCTTCTTTGGAAGCATGTATGGTGTTGTCAGCAGTCACAATGGCCACCCCAGTTGAGGTGTACCGTAATTTATCCAGACTAAGCTGCATTCATTTTTGAATATGTATTATTAATGCCAGTGGAAAATTACATATGGCATTCAAAGTGAATATTTAACAGAATGTGACCACAAGCAAATACATCAAGTAGCGACCATGGTCTGTTCAGCATTCATTCTAAATACTTTGTGTACTTCCCCACAGATATCTATGGTATCTGTTCTAAATTATGTGTATACTGCTTTCAACATTCATCTATGCATAGGATAGGCTGAATAGACCACAAGAGGCCGCCAATTAAATTAATAAATTAAATCAAAATATTTATGTATAGCCCTATAAAGGAGTGGGAGTGGCTACCGGACGCAGCTTTCCCCGGATTATGTGCCTGGGGGCATTGTAGTAGTAGGTGACTGGCCGCTCCTCTGCGACTGATCACCTTCCTTAAGGTGTATGCAGATGTATTGATTTGTCCTTCCCCCTAGTGTGGCTACTTCCAGTACCTGTACTGCCAGATGTCACATGGAATGTGGACAACGCAGATGTTGTCCTATGTGTGCGCGGTGTGACGAAGAGAAGAAGTCTTCAACACAGCTCTCCATTAGCAAGGTAAGTGTGAGTGAAAAAGGGGTCTGCTATAATTTATGAATGAAAGGAGGAGGGCTGCTATAATGTGTAAAGAAAAGAAGTTGGGGCTGCAATAATGTGTGAATTAAAGGAAGGGGTCTGCTATAATGTGTGAAGGAAAGGAGGGGATGCTATTATGTGTGAACGAAAAGAGGGGGACTGTTATTATGTGTGAAGGAAGATGTGTGTATGCTGCTATAATGTGTTAGAAAAGGGGGAGTATTGTGCTGTAATGTGTGTGGGCAGAGAGGGGTATGTTGCTATAATGTGTGAGAGAATGTTTTTTTTATATATATAATGTTTGATATAATTGAAGGGAGGGGGGCAGTTTATTAGTACATGAGTGGGAAGTAGGCTATTAATTTAATGAAGTTTAGTTGGGGGCTAATTATTTAATGGGTGCTATTTTATTTATGGGGTGATGGTGGGCCAAATTAATTTATGGATGGGCTATTTAATTTATTAGTGGGGCCTATTAAATTATGATGGTATGACGGGACCTTTAATTTGATGCTGGGATGGTTTGGGGCTATTAATTGAATGTGGGGCTGAGTTTAAGGAGGAGCTATCTATTAAATGTGAATATGAATTATTTAATGCCGGGGAAGGTTATGGGAAACGTAAATGCTATTCATTTTTTGCTGGGGTTGGTTGGGGGAAATAGGTCTATTTATTAAATGTGTATACTATTCATTTAATGTAATGGCAGGTTGGAGAGAAATATATTTATTTGCCTATAGCAACCATTCAGATTCTAGCTGTCATTTTGTAGAATGCACTAAATAAATGATAGCTAGAATCTGATTGGTTGCTATAGGCAACATCTCCACTTTTTCAAACCCACAGTTTATTAAATATACCCCATTGTGTTACATTTGCCATATGCAAGATGACTGGATTAATGTTATGCCAATGACAGTGTTTTCATTTAACAGTTCTGTCAGGTGTGTAAATAACTGAAAACGTAGCTTCTTTGGAAGTATGTATGGTGTTGTCAGCAGTCACAATGGCAACCCCAGTTGAGGTGTACCGTAATTTATCAAGACTAAGCTGCATTCATTTTTGAATATGTATTATTAATGCCAGTGGAAAATTACATATGGCATTCAAAGTGAAAATTTAACAGAATGTGACCACAAGCAAATACATCAAGTAGCGACCATGGTCTGTTCAGCATTCATTCTAAATACTTTGTGTACTTCCCCACAGATATCTATGGTATCTGTTCTAAATTATGTGTATACTGCTTTCAACATTCATCTATGCATAGGATAGGCTGAATGGACCACAGGAGGCCACCAATTAAATTAATAAATTAAATCAAAATATTTATGTATAGCCCTATAAAGGAGTGGGAGTGGCTACCGGACGCAGCTTTCCCCTTGTTATGTGCCTGGGGGCATTGTAGTAGTAGGTGACTGACTGCTCCTCTGTGACTGATCACCTTCCTTAAGGTGTATGCATATGTATTGATTTGTCCTTCCCCCCCAGTGTGGCTGCTTCCAGTACCTGTACTGCCAGATGTCACATGGAATGTGGACAACGCAGATGTTGTCCTATGTATGCGCGGTGTGATGAAGAGAAAGAAGTCTTCAACACAGCTCTCCATTAGCAAGGTAAGTGTGAGTGAAAAAGGGGTCTGCTATAATTTATGAATGAAAGGAGGAGGGCTGCTATAATGTGTAAAGAAAAGAAGGGGGGGCTGCAATAATGTGTGAATTAAAAGAAGGGAGATGCTATAACGTGTGAAGGAAAGGAGGGGATGCTATTATGTGTGAAGGAAAGGAGGGGGACTGTTATTATGTGTGAAGGAAGATGTGTGTATGCTGCTATAATGTGTTAGAAAAGGGGGAGTATTGTGCTGTAATGTGTGTGGGCAGAGAGGGGTATGTTACTATTTATTAAATATACCCCATTGTGTTACATTTGCCATATGCAAGATGACTGGATTAATGTTATGCCAATGACAGTGTTTTCATTTAACAGCTCACAACATTTATCTACAAAACAATTTTTTTTTATGCCAGCAAAACCTTCTCCCCAATTTTCAACAGGACTCTTCAATTCCTGCTGTTACATCCAGACTGGAGTCATTATAATATAATCTTAATTGTGCCATATATGTCAAAGAAAGGTGTTCCATCTGTACATTATACAATTTGAAGCATCCTAATCTGAAATATACATTTACTTTTCATTTGTGTATGCGAAATATTACATTCGTTTTCAATAAATAAAAGTACAGTATGTTCACATTAAACATATTTGTACAGCAGATGCTGAGGTATTGTTTTATTATGCCTATATTTGAAGTTTTCCATAATCATTGAGTTAGAATTCTACCGTAAATGAAAAATGTCTGTTTGTAATTGTGAACATTTTCATAAACGCTTATTTCCATAGGAGCCTATTAATACAGAAAACTTATATGTAAAATTAAAATGAGAGATGGAGAACAATGAGTCTGCTGCTTTAGCATTTACTTTTTTTCCATGATAGTGTTTTTTTACCAGTTTGTTTCTCACATACTGTACTGTAATCAGTCGAACCATTTAATAATCTGTAGTATATTATATGATTTTCTAATCCCCAGGACTGACACACTAAGCTGAAAGTCACTTTAGAAGTAACACTGAAAATGCATTAAAATATTTATAGCGGAATATATCAATGCAGTATTTTCTCTGAAAGAGACATAAAATAAATTATTTCAATAAAATGTGTTTACATAGTGCTAAAAGATTAAACTGTTCATTTCTGGAAGAGAATAAAATGTACTTTAAGTGGGTACTACAGAGTTTTAAAGCTGAAAATAATATTAATATTGTTATATAGAGTCATCAAAGCAAATAGTTACATAGATAATGATGATGATGAAAATGCACATGCATACATGCACACATACACACACACACACATACACACACACATGCATACATGTTTTTATTGCATCGTGAGGGCCCATGTCTTGAAAATAGCATATAGGGACACCCCTTTCCTAATGCCCTGTCGACAGAAGAATCATAGGGGTATGTAAAGGGCATGAGGGACAGCAGTTGGAGTAAGCTGTACATTGGTTCAGCTCTAAGCCCAAGCTCCCAGTTTTCGTTATTCTCACAAATATAACGCTTTGGATATTTCTGAATACTGTTGGAAATGTCACAGCAGTGCTAAGGACCAACTTCATACAGAAAAACAAGGCTGTTTCAGGATCTACAGAACTACCATCTCTGTCCAGCTGCGGGACCCACAAAGCTCAACTGTCATTGCTGTTTCAACATCTGTTCAGCTTCTCACTAAGCTCTGTTGTGATTGCTGTTACCATCTCTGTTTGGCTGCTGGATTCTCTGCACCCAACTGTCAGCATCCTCCTGAACCTCGTCATTTCGGAGCGGCAGAAACTGCCTACTGCATTAACCCGAGCCGGGGGTGGTAAAGTATCCTTTACCTCTTCCATTGCCCCACACTATTCAGACCAATTGTTCCTTTCTACACTCTCATTACCTACCCTAACTAATACACATTCATTCACATCTCTCCATCATGGACCTACTCAAATTATAGTCTCTCCTATTTACTGTCACCATACTTGTGTTCAAACTCCTTTTGTTTCTCTATCATCCTATTCCTCACTCCCCGATTATGATTTCCCCTGCACTACTTTCCTCCTCGCTTGTCAGTACACATGAACTGTTTTGTCTCCTGAATAAACCACACTCACCAGCCTACATAAACAGAAATAAACCTCACAACTACAAAAGTCCTCTTTCTCACCTTGCTCCTTCTCATGGCTGCTGGTGATATCTCGCCTAGCCCTGGGCCCCCACAATCCCCATTACCTGCTCACGCTCCTCGTTGCACCCCAAACCTTTCCATCCATCCCGTACTTCCAATCCCGCAAACCTTATCCACATATCTCCACTTCCCTCTCTTACCTTCTCCTGTGCACTCTGGAATTCCAGATGTTTCCTCCCACCCCCACCCCATCCCACCCCTCCTCCCTGACTGCCTCCGACTTCGCCTCCTTTTTCTCCTCTAAAATTGAGGCAATCCGACTTGAAATCTCCTCCTCCACTCTCTCGTCCACATCTTCCCCTCCTCCTTCAAACATGCTCTTGTTTCCCCCATTCTTAAAAAACCTAATCTTGACCCCACTTCTCCCTCTAACTATCGGCCCATATCTCTTCTCCCCTTTGCTCCAAAATTCTTGAGAGGCTCGTCTGTAGCTGTCTCTCCTCCTACCTTTCTGAACACTCCCTCCTCGATCCTCTCCAGTCTGGTTTCCGTCCTCTACACTCCACTGAAACTGCCCTGGCTAAAGTAACCAATGATCTCCTCTCGGCTAAAGCCAGGGGCCACTTCTCCCTTCTCATCCTCCTTGACCTCTCTGCAGCCTTCGACACCGTTGATCACCCCCTTCTCCTCCACACCCTCCAGTCCTTTGGCCTCTCCGGCCCAGTCCTGTCCTGGTTCACCTCTTACCTTGCTGACCGTTCCTTCTCCGTCACCACCTCTGGGTCTCTCTCCCCCCGTCCACCCTTCCAGATGGGGTCCCTCAGGGCTCTGTTTTGGGACCCTTACTCTTCTCTCTATACACCTCTTCCCTAGGTGAACTCATCAGTTTCCTGATCTCTCTCCCTCCCTCCTCTCTAGGGTGTCCACCTGCCTCTCTGCCATCTCCTCCTGGATGAACTCTCGATTCCTCAAACTTAACCTCGCCAAAACTGAACTCATTGTCTTCCCTCCCCCTCGCACCTCGCCCCCTTCTGACCTCTCTATCACTGTCGACAACACCTCTATCTCACCTGACCCCCAACTTCGCTGCCTCGGGGTCATCCTCGACTCCTCTCTCTCCTTTGGCCCCCACATTCTCTCTCTTGCTAAATCCTGCCGCTTCCAACTGCGTAACATCGCACGCATCCGGCCCTTCCTTTCCCAAGATGCCACTAAATGTCTTATTCACTCTCTGATCATCTCCCGCATAGACTACTGTAACCTGCTCCTTACTGGCCTCCCCCACTCTCACCTCGCTTCCCTTCGATCTGTACTTAACGCTGCCGCTAGGCTCATCTTCCTTTCTCGCCACTCCTCCTCTGTCTCCCCCCTCTACCAATCCCTTCACTGGCTCCCCTTACCCTACAGAATCCTGTTCAAACTCCTCATCTTACATACAAGGCCCTCGCCAACTCCACAGCACCCTACATCTCCTCCCTCCTCTCTATTCATGCTCCATCCCGCCCTCTCCGATCGGCCAATGATGGTCGCCTCTCTTCCCCCCTGATCACCTCCTCCCACACGCGTATCCAAGACTTCTCCCGCGCTGCCCCCTCCACTGGAACCAGCTCCCCCGCTCCATCAGAACTTCCACTAATCTGTCCAGTTTCAAACAGTGTTTAAAAACCCACCTTTTTCTTAAAGCTTTCCAGTCTCCCACTTAACTTCCTACCTTTTCTTCTGACTCTTCCCCCTCATTCCCCTTCCCCTATCCTTATCCTCCATTCCTCCTTCTCTCCCTCTCTCCCCTGTGTCTCTCTGTCAGTCTTCCCTTCCCCTTAGATTGTACGCTCCTTCGAGCAGGGTTTTCTCTCCTCCTGTCTTCACCACTTTTAACTCTGCTCGCCAGCTACCTAGCCTTACTCCTTGAGGACCCTCTTCCCCATCCCCTCTCGCTTCCTCCTCTTCCCCTTGGGGTCTCCCTCTCATCCGTGCCCTCCCTCCTTGGTGCCGTTGTTGGCTGACCTTCCCCCGCCCCTCTAGCTGTGCCTTGAGCTCACTGAGTTACTGTGATTATTGTTTACTGTTCTGTGCTGTCTCTCCTCATATTGTTATTTTGTTTGTCCCTGTACAGCGCCGCGGACACCTAGTGGCGCCTTATAAATAAAAATTAATAATAATAATAATAATAATAATATTTGTAACAAACCTACTTCCATCCATGATCTATTCATTTCTAAATCCCTCAACCTCCTTGCCATTACAGAAACCTGGCTCACCTCCTCTGACACTACATCTACTGCTCTCTTCTATGGGTGACTCTCCCTCAGCCACCCTCAGACAAGGTGGTGGAGAAGGCAGTCTACTCTCTCCTAGCTGCACCTTCCAAGTCATACCCTCCGAACCCTAGCTCTCATTCTCTTCCTTTGAAGTCTACACTATCTGTCTATTTTATCCTCTCCACCTTTGTGTTGCTGTCATTTATCGCTCCTTTAGGTCCAGTTTCCCAATTCCTTGACAACTTTGTGGCCTGGCTCACTTATTTCTTTACCTTTGACAAGCTTATACTCATACTAGGTTATTTCAACATTCCCATTGATAATCCCACTTTTGCCAATAAACTTCTTTCACTTATTTCCTCCTTTGGTCTCTCCCAATGGACCTCATCTCCCACTCACTGTGATGGGCACTCCCTTGACCTTGTTTTCTCCCGCTACTGCTCCATCTCTAGTTTCTCAAATTTAGCCTTCCCACTCTTCGACCACAAACTCCTTTCCTTCAGCCTCACCTTACCTCATGCTCTTCCCCCTGATCCCAAATGCACACGTACACAACGAAACCTAAGTACTCTTGACACAAGCCACCTCTCATTTTCATTAAAACAACTATTTTCTCCAATGACTGCATTGTCCTGTCCTAATCAGGCTACCTCTTTCTTTAACAAAACACTCACTTCAGCCCTAGACAATGCATCTCCAGTTACTACATATAGTTTCTGACAATCCAAACCCCAGCCATGGCACAACAAACAGACCCGCTACCTGCAAAAGTGCTCCCACACTGCAGAGCACCACTGGAGGAAATCTCGTTCCTATCCCGATTTTCTACACTATAAATTCATCTATTCATCTTACAGCACTGCCCTTTCAATTGTCAAACAAACATTCTTCAAATCTCTAATATCCATTGAGTCTTCTAACCCACATTGCCTCTTTGCCACCTTCAACTCACTTCTCTGCCCACCTGCACCTTCTCCTTCTTCCTCCCTCACTTCCCATGATTTTGCCACCTATTTAAAAGACAAAATTGACACCATTTGACAAGATATTTCCTCACGCCAAATTCCACTGACTCCACTCACTCTACCCAACTTCACCTACACTTCCCAATCCACCCTTAATTCATTCTCTCCAGTAACTGAAGACAAAGTCTCTGTACTCATCTTATCATCTCACCCTACACCCTGTCCACTCGACCCTATTCCCTCCCATCTACTCTGCTCCCTCTCCTCCACTACATGCCCACCTCTAACTTACCTATTCAACCTGTCTCTCTCCTCCGGCACATTTCCATCCTCCTTTAAACATGCGCTCATCTCACCTATTCTAAAGAAACCATCTTTCGATCCAGTCTCTCTCTCCAAATACAGCCCTATTTCTCTCCTCCCCTTTGCCTCCAAACTACTTGAGCGATTAGTGTACAAACGCCTGTCTCACTTTCTCTCCTCTCATTCCATTCTCAACTCTCTGCAATCAGGCTTTCGTCCCCAACATTCCACTGAAAATGCTCTCACAAAAGTGACCAATGATCTACTTACTGCAAAATTTAATGGTAATTTCTAAATACTCATTCTCCTAGACCTCTCTGCTGCTTTTGATACTGTTGATCACCCTCTTCTCCTACACACCCTTCACTCCATTGGCCTTCATGACACAGTCCTTTCCTGGTTCACTTATTACCTATCGAACCGCTCCTTTAGTGGTTCTACCTCTGGCACATCCTCCCCTCCACTCCCACTATCTGTTGGGGTCGCACAAGGCTCTGTTCTTGGCCCTTTACTTTTTTCATTGTACACTTCTTCTCTTGGGGCACTTATTCGCTAATTTGGCCTCAAATACCACCTCTACGCTGATGACACCCATACCTATATCTTTTCCCCTAACCTCTCTCCTTCTGTACTTTTTAGTGTAACCAACTGCCTTTCTGCTATCTCCACATGGATGTCCC
Organism: Mixophyes fleayi; assembly: GCF_038048845.1. Taxonomy (NCBI): domain Eukaryota; kingdom Metazoa; phylum Chordata; class Amphibia; order Anura; family Limnodynastidae; genus Mixophyes; species Mixophyes fleayi. Next base: position 274,803,752 of record NC_134402.1, read on the forward strand.
AACGCTACCTAAAGCTCAACATGTCCAAGACAGAACTTATTATCTTCCCTCTTGCCAGTGTCCCCATCTGCCCTCAAATCTCCCTCACTGTCAATAACACCACAATTTCCTTAGTCTCCCAAGCCTGCTGCCCTTGTGTCACACTTGACTTTGCCCTCTGCTTTATTCCTCATATCCAGACTCTCTCCCAGTCCTGTCAGCTCCACCTTAAAAACATTGTCAGAATACGCCTTTTTCTTACTCAACATGCTACCAAAACTCTTATCCATTCTATCATTATCTCGCATCTTGACTATCACAACCTCCTGCGATCTTGCATTCCTGACACCCATATATCCACACTTCAATCCATCCTAAATGCTGCTGCAAGACTGATCTTCCTCTCTCACCACTCCACATCTGCAGCACCACTTTGCAAATCCCTACACTGGCTCGCTGTGTCCCCCAGAATCAAATTCAAATTACTCACTCTTACCTACAAAGCCCTCAACAACAACACCCCTGCATAAATCTCAAATCTCATATAAAAATACTCTCCCTTCCGCCCTCTTAGATCAACCTCTGATCTGCCCCTCTAATGAGCAGGGTCCTCCATACCCTTTGTTTTCATGTCTCCATTCATTTTGTCTGCCTTGTCTATTCTTGTTTTATGTATGTCCTTGTCCTCCCTACTGTACAGCGCTGCAGAGCACTATGGCGCCTTACAAATCTACGATAATGATAATAATGATAATAATAATAATAATAATAATAATAATAATAATATGTGTAGGAGCGGTTTGTCATCAGAGTTACCACATGAGATTTACACTTTGACATTGCTTAAAGTACTGACATGGACTGCAAGATGAGGAAGGTTTCATGTATATTGATTGTCTGAGGACATTCCCGCATACATAAATTAATAAACAATAACAACGATAGGCAAAGTTTCAAATATTTTGGCTGAGGACATCCGCATGCCCGCTTACACCGACATCTAGCCTTGGAGATTATAGCCCTATTCAACCACTGCGCATCATTTCAACAAGTTTGAGCCCTCTTTAAAGCTGTTATGCAGTTCTTTATGTAGAATTTCACCCCCAACCATTTCAGATCTTTCAGTATGGATGGTTCAGCCATGAGACACGCAACACAGTTTTGCTTTACGTGCAGCCGGCATGTCCTTATAAACTTAATCAGGTGTTTCTCCACAGCCTGGACCTCCTCTCTGTTCCAGGATTTTCTCTGCACTTCTTTGTAACCAGAAAGAAAGTAGAGTGGTCCATTAAAGCTCTGCAAAAAACAGAGAAGGCAAAGTTTTTCTGCCTAGCAAAACTGTGTACTACACCTACCTCTGGAAACCATAGCTGGGCACTGGTCCTGTTTTTCCAGATCCATACACCACCTCTCTTCTGACGTGGAAGTGTCGACCAAGTGCTTGACCGCTTCATCTTCTGTCACGGTGGATTGCTCATCATCCGACATGTCGCTCTGTAGCAAGACCGGTTCTGAAAAGAAACAGATATGTAAAGGACAGAGGAAAAATCAAAAGCATACATCAGACATCAGATTTCCTACTTACCCTCCGGATCAATGTGTATCTCGTCCAAATTCTTGCCTTTGAATTAGCCAAGTCTGCCACTCTCGAGAGTCAATACCAGTTTGCTAATATTGGTGAGTTGCAGGGTACCTTCTAGGAGATGGTAATACTTCCATTGCACCCTGATCTCATGCCCAAGGAAGTTTGCCAACTGATCCAGTCCTGTGTCAATTTGGTTGAGTACCTTTGAGAGAGTGGCAACGTGCTTTTGAATCTTCGTGGAAGACAGCGTGCGTTGATGTTTGGCCCTACGCTCTTGGGCAAACAGTCGCATGCAATCAGAGCCTCTGAAGTGTGACAAGGCAGCTGGTCTGGCGAACATGTAGACATTTTGGTTATCTAATCCACATTTGTCACGCTTTTCTGTGAGAAGTTCCATTGAAGCTTGCACGGCTGATGTCAGCAGGATGGGGACTTTTCTCCCTCGTTTTCCTCAGATTTCAATGTGGGTGAAGTGCCGGCAGAGCTTCCTCTCAACCTCAGAAAGCCCTAGGGACACATCATCGTGGAGATCTGTAGTATCTCTTGAGGATAAGATAGTCAGCAACATTTTTGAAACTTCCCCTTCCCTTCTTCAATTGAACAAGGTCACCTGTGCCAGGATGCCTTTTGCAAGTAGTGCCCAGTGGTTAACCGTAGGCTCGGTGAATAGACCGATTCGGTAGGCTTGCTGCTTCTCATTGAGGTGAAAGTGCATCTTTTTCACATCTTCCCTGAAAGATAAGAGCTGAGGGAAGTTCCACTTGGACTCCTTAAGAGTTTTCAAGGCAGCCGATGAGATTAACTCGTAGCATCTCGCCTCATATATCTTCCTGAAATTTAATGTGTTTTCAGCCACAGCAATGTAACCCTCCAACATGGCTTAGGACTCCACAATGCTTGCTCTCTATCTTTTGCAGGCCGTGACCGACCTTGAGTGTCAACAAGGTCATCTTAAATGTACCTGTCTCCTCGTCATAGCCAGCTACCAGCTTCACATCTACTATGTGCAGGAAGTTCAATTGGGTGATGAAGTCTTCCATCCTCTCCAAATGAGGTAGCTCCTCTGACCTGTAGCAGTAGCATGCCCATTTCTCTAATCTTCTGACAGATGTACTCAGGCCCGGCGCTCCCATTAGGCAACGTTAGGCAGTTGCCTAGGGTGCCGGGCTCTGGAGGGCGGCACTGAAGTGGGGGACCCAGTGATAATTAAATAAATGCTCCCGCCCGCCCGCTCGACCGCTTGCCCACTTTCCCGCCCGCTATAATGCGGTGCTGCACTGTAGCAGCACCGCAGTTTCAAATTTACCCGGCGCCTGGCAGCGTCGTGACGTCACGACGCACGACGCTGCCAGTGTAGAGGAGACAGAGAAAGAAGACAGAAGCGAAGAAGAAGAGAAAGGAAGGAAAATGAAGAAGTTAAGGTGAGTACAGGAAAGAGGAGGCTACAGATAACAGGAGGAGACGGGGGACGGATGCTATACATAGGGGGAGAACGGAAGCTACAGAAAGAGGGGAATGGAAGCTACAGTAAGGAGGGAGAATGGAGGCTATACAAAGGGGGGAGAATGGAGGCTATACAAAGGGGGGAGAATGGAGGCTATACAAAGGGGGAGAATGGAGGCTATACAAAGGGGGGAGAATGGAGGCTATACAAAGGGGGAGAATGGAGGCTATACAAAGGGGGGAGAATGGAGGCTATACAAAGGGGGGAGAATGGAGGCTATACAAAGGGGGAGAATGGAGGCTATACAAAGGGGGGAGAATGGAGGCTATACAAAGGGGGGAGAATGGAGGATATACAAAGGGGGGAGAATGGAGGCTATACAAAAGGGGGGAATGGAGGCTATACAAAGGGGGGGAATGGAGGCTACAGAAAGGGGGGGAGAATGGATGCTACAGAAAATTGGGGGGGGGGGAGGAGGAGGCTGGAGAAAATAGGGAGACGGGGGATTACACTTAGAAATGTCCTTGAGTTAGAGACTATGGGGTCTTTATACTAAAATAGTGCCGTGACAAAATGCAGCGATGCATAATGAAGCACAGCTTTAATTCACCTTGCTGGGGCTACTCTAGGATAGTTAAGGAACCATTTATGTGTATTAGTATTTGCCCTCTATTTGGCTCTCCTTTGTTGCCCTCTATTAGTATAATTAATTTTACATCTGCAGAGTACATTAACAAATGCAAATAAAATAGAACGGTCTGGATTATCTGTCATTTAGATTACCTTTCTCTATTTATTTGCATGTGTTAGTATATTTAATATATCATCTACAGAATACATTAATAGACAGCAACAGAGGAGAGCCAAGTAGTGGCCAAATACCAAAAAAAAAAGCCAAGTAGTGGGCAGGGGGGCATGTGAGTAAAGCTGGTGTTATGTGGCTAGCATATGTGACACAAGCTGATGGGCAAGGGGTGACATATGTGAGAACAGCTAGTGGGCAGATGGGCATGTGTGAGTGAAGTTGGTGGGCAGCGGGGTACATGTCAGTGTGTAACAGGTGAGTGATGTCATGTTTTCTTTTCTTTCATTTGTTTTGTTCTGAAGTTTAGCATTTGGAGCCTCCCCTCTAGATATCCTGTGTTTGCTCCTGGGCAGCAGTGAAGCCTGGACAGCATTCTGTATCAGACATCAGTGCTGTGTCAGACATCTGGACTGCATTGTAGCCAGCCAAGAGGAGGTAAGAGTTATTATTTTTAAGTGTGTTAGTGGCTGGGAAATTAGAATTTTTTTTTATTTGGGGGGGGCGGCAAGCTTAAGCTTTGCCTAGGGTGTCGGGCAACCTTGCACCGGCCCTGGATGTACTCATGCCTGCCAACATCTGATCCAACCCGGTTGGAGAGATGCTGCACCATATGCATGAAGCATCTGCCATTTTTGACTTTGAGTAAGACTTCATCCTGGGTCATGTCACTCAAGAGCTTCCTGTTACAACTCTTCCTGTGTTTTGTATCTAGCAGCAGTACCTTATACCACCAGAGGTGCTGCTGTTCTGTTCCTAAACTGTTCAGCATGCCTGAAGGAGTAAATCTTCTTGTCTGAGGCCTAATTAGAACTGCACCTGTCACACTGCTTTAAATACCTGCCTCAAGCTGTGCTCTATGCAGTTCATCCCGTTTGTTCCTGGCTGCTGCTAACCTGCTCCTGTGTTATTTGATATATACCTGCTGGACTGAACTTCTGTGTATGACCCCTGCCTGTACCTTGGACCTTGCCTGCTTGCCTGAGACCCCCGAATCATTTGCCTGTACTTTGGACCTTGCCTGCTTGCCTGAGACCCCAAATCATTTGCCTGTACCTTGGACCACGCTGTTTTGCCTGTTGCCCTGACCTTTTGGCCTGACTTCTGGACCTTGATTATTTGCTTGTGTCAGTTACTTTGCCTGGACTCTGTTTGCTTCCTGGACAGACTTTTGCATCCTGGAACTGGGTAACTCACCATTCTTATCCCTGTATTCAAACTACATTAGCATTCTGTGGAACCTGTTATTTCTGTGTACCTTCCTGCAACACCTGTTCATGGTTATGTTGGGAGTTATACCTGTTTATGAAAACCTGCATGTTCATTGAACTGAGCCTTTGCTTATATATTTTGCTGGAATAAAGACATTTGTATTATACTTCCGTGGCTGCTTGCTGAGTTTACTAGGAATCGTAACATGATAACCTGCCCTACAATCTAGGCCTGCTGACTGCACGCCCTCTGCTTAGTTCCGGGATTCCTAGTATTTTTGTATTGAACTCTGTGTTTGGTTATTGAGACCATGTTACTTAATCCACAACTACAAATACTGCAGATGGACATTATTCAGCTCCGCTATCAAATCATACAGGTATCCACTCTACTCCAAGAACTGATTAAAACCCTTCCTGCTGCTGTGTTAAGTAGTTTCAACACTAATTCTGATTTTAAAGCAACAAACTCCTCTGGTGAAAGCATCCAGACCGCAGAGAATCTTCCCAGAACTTTTTCTGACAGTGGTGCTGCTGTGTTAAGTAGTTTCAACACTAATTCTGATTTTAAAGCAACAAACTCCTCTGGTGAAAGCATCCAGACCGCAGAGAATCTTCACAGAACTTTTTTTGACAGTGGTGCTGCATCTATGGTACTGCCTGCGGTCCCTACTATTAGGGATTCTAAACTACCAAGCTATTTGCTTCCCCATCTCACTGAGGAGGAACGATGGCGCAGAAGGATTGGTAAACTATGCCTCTACTGCGCCAGTGGTGAACATTTCTTACAAGGCTGTCCGCTCCGCAGACCACAACATCCTATGGAGCAGCCTTCAGTGTGCTCCTCTCCATTCCCTGGATTGTTCTGCACTTCACCTCCTGTTGCTTTACTTCAGCTTAATCTGCCAGTTCCAGTTGCCGCCTGTCCTGCGGTGCCAGTTCCAGTTGCCGCCTGTCCTGCGGTGCCAGTTCCAGTTGCCGCCTGTCCTGCGGTGCCAGTTCCAGCTGCCGCCAGCACTGAGTCTCCTGCCGTGTTCGGTCCTGAGTCCACTGTGTCTGGTCCTGAGTCAGCTGTATCCGGTCCTGAGTCCACTGTCTCTACTCCCAAGTCTTCAGCCGCTGCCTCTACTCCTGAGTCTTCAGCTGCTGCCGCTGCCTCTACTCCCGACTCTTACCCGCTGCCTCTACTCCCGAGTCTTCAGCTACAGAGGGGGCGCTGCCCTTAAAGTCTGCTCCAGAGGGGGCGCTGCCCTTAAAGACTGTCAAAGAGGGGGCTCTGCCCTTAAAGTCTGCTCCAGAGGGGGCTCTGCTCTTACAGTCTGCTCCAGAGGGGGCGCTGCCCTTACAGTCTGCTCCAGAGGGGGCACTGCCCTTACAGTCTGTTCCAGGGGGGCGCTGCCCTTACAGTCTGCTCCAGAGGGGGCGCTGCCCTTACAGTCTGCTCCAGAGGGGGCGCTGCCCTTACAGTCCGCTCCAGAGTGGGTGCTGCCTTTACGGTCCGCTCCAGAGTTGCCTGTCCATGCGGTTCAGCCTGAGTTGCCTGTCCATGCGGTTCAGCCCGAGTTGTCAGGGTTCAGGGCAGTCAACACTCATAAGGTTTAGTGTATGGTTTCCAAAGCTGGAGAAAATATAGTATGAGTTTTGCTCAAGCAGAATTGCTTTTATTCCATTGTTTTTCCTAGTCATGTTAGAAGATCCAATGAAATAGGCTTGACCAATGCATGCTTGAAAATCCACCTTTAATTGTACCACATTTTCCCAGAGTGGTCTTTTCCTTGTGAGAACTATTAGGAGTGCCATCAAATATGATAGCAAAGTATTTTGCATTTCTAACTTCATCAAGAATTGTTTCTTGTATGATTAACCTACACAGCTCAATAAATTTGTTTTGTATGCATATTGAAAAGTACTTGCAGGCATTTTTTGTTCGATTCATGTGCAAGTTTAACATACCTCGATAAAATCGGGGCATAAATGCTGATAAGCTCGACTATACCTAGGAAGTTCCCATTATTATGGTCACCAATGCAAGAACTGGAAACAAAAAATATTAATCTTTGCTCATAAATATAAAGAACAACATGCAGAATGCACTCAAGTTTGTTTCTAATAATTAGCTTCCGTAGTAGAGTAAGAGTAAACTGTCAATTGAAGTTGCAGATAATATTGCTCTGAAGTATGACTTTCACGCAACATCATTTTCTTTGTGTAGCGCTGAATTCTCATTTGATGGTATTCAGTTGTACAATTTCGTCCAACCTATTCAAGGTCTATCCGGATTGAGCAAATAAAATCAAAGTGTTTGCTGCACTTTTAAAAAAAAAGAAGCAAGTGGTACAATAAAGAGATTGCTTTGCTACATTCCAGAGTAAAGAGTCTTGTAAGCAGGTCGTCATCATCATCATTAACATTTATTTAGATATCACCAGCAAATTCGGTAGCGCTTTACAATTGAGGACCAACACAGTAATAAACATGCAAGTATGTACATGCATCCCAATGTACTAATCCATGTTGGAGTATAATAATATTTCTGCAAATCATTAACCTCAAGGCTGCTGTTAGCTGGTCAGTTATGTAAGGTGTACATTTTAACTCTGTGCTTACTTCCAGCACCAAATGAAACAAAATATATGCAATTGAAGTTTTTTGAAGAACTCCCTCCCCACACCAGTAATCTCCCCTCCTCCACAGTCGGCACCTGTATCACATCCTCCTCCCTAGAAGAGAGCTCTGTGAGAAGGAGCCCAAGGCTAAGCGACAAACGAGTGATATTGAACAGCAGCAGTAGTAACCTATTGTGGGCATGACATTCCCGGCACATCAGATGGAAACTGACTGAGCTGCAGAAGGGACCACAGAATTAATAGAAATATTCTGTGCAATGATTGCATAACTAACTATAATATAGCCCTAACTATCGCCTTGTGGCTGAGTTGAGAGCATTGTAGAGCATAAAACAGATTATGCTGCCTAATACTATATTGTATGATCTGGGAATATGTAAAGATATATTTAGAATTCTTATGTATATCTTGTGATAATGCTGACTAGTTAGCTGAATTTTGTATTAGATAGTGTGACGCTATTTTATTTGTGTATGTATTATTATTGTTTCCATTTTTATGCTGCATAGTCCCAAGGCTTATAAATTGTATGGAATGTTAAGGCATTTGATTAAGATCTAGCTTTTCTTATATATGTACTGCTGATGACGAATTGAATGTGATGTGTTGGGACATAGTTCCCATCACAGATATTTTGATAGATGTTGGGATTGTCCCCCTTTGATGTTATGTAAATAAAAGTTTGTCTTTATATAAAATCGCTATACCGGAAGCGGAGTTCCGGATGTGACATATCGGGAGCTGGAGTTGTTGGGAATATCACCTCCTAATGTCATCTAAAACATAAAATCTGACTTCATACAAAACCGCTATACCGGAAGTGGAGTCCCGGATGTGACGTATCGGGAGCTGGAGGTTACCGCCCATATGCCAAGATCATGCTCGCATTGGCTCTCATGTAGAAGGATTTAAGTATTTAGGAGCCCGCGATGATGTTAGATTCATTACTCCTTGATAAACTCTTACCTACAAGACGAAATGCGTTGGAGAGGATCTTGGTCCCTGTGCTCATTACTGGATGTTCTGAGGTGTTGCCGGCTGCTACCCTTCTCTTCCATGTTTGTGCCAGCGGACAGATAAGCTTGTTTTACTGTGCTCTATGTACGGGCATTATTATTTTTTATGTGGTGCCATTAAAATTGGGGTATTTTGAGACTAGTTTGGTCTCTTTTTATACTGTGTCACACTATTGTGGATTTATTTGAGTCCACAGATTGTCTTCTATTACTTGGTCTGTGATCGTGGATTCCTGTTCTCCTGACCTGAGGTGGATCCCTAGTACGGTCAGCCTGATTATTATATCTGCCTAATTTCATCACATATTTGGTACGGGATGTTCTTATCGTTGGAGTCACTTCTACATTGTATATCACTGATAATACACTATGTGTGGCGCCCCCTGTCTTTTTGTATTTTATCTCTTAGGTCTAACACTTGCAGACAGGTGTTGATTGACTGGGGAGCTGCTTATTACATTGAGTATAAATTTTCTATATGATTCACTGTGGTCACTTTTACTAAGCGCTGGTTAGCTTAAAGAACTTTTTGGGTATCATATATATATATATGTATATATATATATATATATATATATATATATATATATATATATATATATATAAACTCACGCAGATTGCACTGTCTTTTATTTGATAACCTTTCCACGTTACCATGAATAATTTAAGAAGGGGCGCACTATCTACGACTAGATAAGAATCTCATAAGATTTTAATGGACTATATATTTTTAGGGGATAATTATGAGACATTATAGGAATATTTAATAAATTATCTAAGGATTTATTGCACAAATACGTTTATATCACGATTGTCCTTATATGTTTGAATATTGGTATTTTATTATTTCACATTCACTAATTTACACTATATTGGCATGATTGGTATAATTAGCACAAGTAGAGGTGTGAGTAATGTAGGAACACAATCATTACTTTCCTATTACAGTATCCAAAACAGTTCACTCACATGGTATGTCTTATAAACAGCTCAAAAGTACAATTACTGTGGCCATGATCTATTTAGTGAAGAAAATAGAACACAGGTGCTAAGGAAAATTAGATGATTCATAGATGAGCTGCTAAGATGATAATAAGCTGAGAATATTAATCCATCCGAGGAGGCTTGAAAAGATTATGTTTATTTTTCAAATCTAGGATTTAATGAACCTATTAAAATGAAAGATTTATGATAGTATGAATGTTCTCAGCATTTAGTAAGCAAGAAGCAGTGTGGTATGTTCAAAAATATTATGAAAGCAATTAATTTTAAAATAGAACTTTGCTTCTGTTTGGAAATCATAAATAAACTCTGCTTTTTAAACTCAGAGCAAAAAGTTTAACACCAATTCTGTATATGTATGTAATAATCCCATCTATAAAATGGCCAAATAATTATCACTTAAAGGATTAAACAGACAATCAATCCAAAATTATATACTATAAATTATATGGGGCATATTCAATTCAGTCTAAAGATTGTAAATATGCGCTACCACTGACATCACGTTACCTCAACATAGCGGATTTCTGTGTGCACCCCATAGGGTCGTAAAGGGGAATCAGTAATGTTGCGGTACTGTATTGCCACTTTACATGCGCAGCCACGAGTATTCCCGATCGCTGGACCTAATTTAATATGCCTCTATATGTGTTTGAATGTGTAGTGTCCTCATATATAGCAGTTGTGCTTGCATTAACTTGAACACAGCTTTGACCAATTCACTTTTGACTATTCTCATATACTGACACTAAGGGCCTGATGCAGAGTTGGTGCAATTTATGGCCCAAAAATATGCACGTAAAAATAGTACATTTCCATATGCCCATATCTCAAAATGAGCTCAGATCAACATCTGTAGTTTATGCACCACATTAAGTCCAGGCGTACTTACACCTTCATACACAGAACCAAATCATAAGTGCAATAAAACTTTCTGAACATTTGTTTTCATAGGAAAAAATGCACTTACCAGTATTAGGATGCATTAGAGTTAATCATTTTGCTTACAAAATATATTAACAAATTAAGTTGGTTTTCACATATTCCATTATTACTCAAGGTAAATGGAGAAATATGTCCTATGGTATTTTACCTTTTATAACTTATTTAGCGAAATGTGCCCCCCAGGATGGGAAAAAGTGAAGTTGTGGTAAACTTCTTTTTTTCAGATAAAGATGTGGTATGGTCTACTTGGCTAAAGGCCTGTAACTGAGGGATGTTGAGGGGTCCTGTCAAATTGGGTGATATTATTGGCTATCAGTCTTGAAATGACGCATTTATCTAATTATTAATTTGTGGTCTTAAACGTATAAAATATAAAAGATATATAAAAGATATAAGATATAAGATATATATATATATATATAAGGTATAAAAGATATGCAAAATTAATAAATACGCACCATTATTCAGTTTGATTTTACTGGTCTGTACCGTATGTTCAAAATAAACCAGCATATACTGGAAAGACTGCGTCCTTGTATTTTACTATTCCATAACAATCTGTCTGCGTTCAGGTCTGCATCAGCTCGCCATGCAGAGAACTTGCCCTTACTGTTCCCAACCTATGTTAGAATGCCCTTCCCCTCCCTTGTCACCCCTCTTCATACGCAAGCAGGCAGTGTAAATTCTGCAACTCTACATAGGCATATGTACTTGAGGTTTTTTTGAGGGCATGCGCAGGGCATATTCATGCAATTTATATTATGCAATTGGGTGTATGTTCATATCTGGCTCAGGCCTATGTGACTCTAAAAATCTTTATTCAAACAGTGGAGGGAGTTATTGCATTAACACCTTGATGACTCCTATGCACCACTATGGACAAACATAATGTTTTTTGTTTCTAATTGTTATGTACTTTTTAATTCATTTTATTGATGTACAAGTATCCTACATCCGTCACATATTTTGATTTTTTTTCCCCTTTACTGTAACATCAGACCCAATGCGTGCATATTTTTCTTTGGTATTTTATCTATTAAGGTATGTATTGCTGGACTCTTGGCACTTATTTTAAAATTCATTACAAAAATATCATTGCATTGTTAATTTCAGAAGGATAAACTGACAGAATAAAATATATGACAAGCATTTTTTTAAATAAATGTCCTTAATTAAAATTAAAAAAATAATAAAAATTATGTTTTTTCAGATGACATTTAATAAATAACTTATCTGTGGAGAACTACTAGTAGATATTAATTAATAAAACAATCATAAAACACATATTCTCATTACTACAGTACATAGAATTTTAATTGTTTCCATTTGTTTCTATTTCAATAGAAAATATATGCACCCAATCAAGTATCGACCTTAATTCCTACAATCAGGAGGTAAAATAAAGACAGTAATTTTTAACAGATCTTTACTCTTTCTGGACAGGACGATTCCCTCCTCTTTCCTGGCCAGAGTAATTTTCACATTTTTCACTGAATGGTTTCTCAAAGGATAAAGCAAATCTTTTTTTTTTTTTTAGCCAGACCAGCCTTTCTATTGGTATCACATTGGAATAATTTTTTGAAATTTTAAATTTAATAACTGTGCATTGTCTAAAAACAGGAGAACTTTTAAAAATAAAATGCTTTTCAATAATAAATTCATTCGTTTCTTCTGTGCAAGTAATCAAAACCTAATAAAATATATCTTAAATTATGCTGTATTACTTCTACCATATATATGTACTTTATTACACATTGAGTATACTTAGGAGAGAATTTAATTAGCCATGATGTGCCGCCAGCCATCACATCACATCACATTACATCACATCACATCATAACAATAAGGTAATAAGCTCTTCGGTGGCATCTAAGCTTGTCTTAAAGCATGTTAACACTTGTTTTAAAATGTTGGGCTTTATGGGGAAACTATTTGGTTCTAAGAAGATTTAGAGGGCTGCCTTCCTACAGTGAGATCTTGGGATGATGTCACTGAAGTCTCCATATGAGATGGAAGAAATTGTACAGTGCCTGTACACAGTGGGCCTGGTTGATGTTCAGACGTACGTCCATTTGTGTAGGGCATCTTGCACTCTGTGTATGCTCAGATATGGTCATAGCACCAATCAATGCAATTGCATGAAATTAATGTCCGCAAGCTACTGACACTTACGACTGTCTATTACTTGAGAAGCAGAACAGGAATGGGGTAAGTTAACATAGGCTATGTACAGTAATATGTACACTTGTTTTCAGCCATATGTTTTGTACCCATTACAGGTCAGTTGTAAATGCCGACTGATAGTGATGACTGGCACTGCATAGTCTTTGATTTAAAAATTGCACGTATGCGTGTCAGTAGCTATCACATAATAACTGTATGCAACCAATATAAACCATAAAAACTCATTGCATATACTGTAAACATTGAAATATGATTTATTTATGTAACCAATATAAAAAAAAAAATATTTGAAAATAAATGATTATACTGTTAACAGTTGCTATTTTGATTTTGATAACATAATTTTTTTGTGCGATCTGACATACACTTTTATCTTGGAACTAAGAAGGAAAAAGACCGCACTAGGTTGTCCAATATACTTCCACTCTAAATCACTGCACTAATTAGGCTGGGATAATAATAACTATCCACTTGTGGGAAGGGTGCACCCGATCATAAATTATTGAAAACCACAAATAGAAAGCAAAAGAGAACAGAAATGATCATATGGGGCACTCAAATGGACCAGAAATTGTTTGAAAATTACTGTTAAATATATCTTTATTGAATAAACTTGACATAAAAATTCTAATAGCGAAATATTAAAAAGTGTAGATGAGATGCAATTGAAGAAAAAAATAAACTGATAAAATAGACAATACAAATTGTCAGGCCTCGTCACTGCTTTAAATCATATTAGTACCGTATATTAGGTCATGAATACGTGTCCTAAATATTCAATATAATTATTAGGATTGAAAACCTCGTATACTAGGAATATACCTTCTTTTGATTATCCAATATAATGGACCCTTCACTGAGGGATTCTAAATACTCTTCATGAGCTATAGAGATAATAAATGCTGTTTATTCATGGTACAATAGCAGCATATAACTCATGCATTTACACATCTGCTAATCGATGTAATATTTAATCAAGGTGATCATATGATGAAGAGTTGTAAAAGTTGTGGGTTAATACAAATGATCATCCTGGTTCCTAATTTGTATTTTTATATACTGTTTCCGTTATACTTATGTTTTTATATTTTGTAATGTTTATTTAAATGTTTACACATACTGATGAGTATTATTATATGGTGGCACCTTGAAGTCCGAATGAATTGGATGCGCTTCTTTAAAACCCTCCTTTTTCTAGAAGTGGATGCTGAAATAAAAGAGTAGGATGTATTGTAGGAAGTGCTAAAGATGCAGATACACATGTGGGAGTCAAGGAGTGTATAAAGAATTAATGGTTTTGTACAAAAATAAAGACACTGGGTTAACTTGAGAGATCAGGACTTTTTAAAGCAAGGGCTTCAATACATAAAGTACATGGCTTGTGCATAGGGCTTCAAATTCCAGGTGTTTCAGTTTTCAATAAACAGGCCTGATTTTTGCCACTTTAAATATTTAACTTACCATGTCTTATGCTGCTACTCATTAGTATAAATTGATATAAACTTAATTACTGACTTCTGGCTTTCATGGACTGACCAAACTTTTTGTAACATGTGTATTACAGTTTTCTATTTTCAAGAAATTGAAATGCTACAATAGTTCAGTGATATCCTGGCATGTTTTGTGTGAGCGTTGTAGTGATATAGTTATTAACATTGCAGAACTGCTGCCTTGGATTTCATTGTGACCAGGCTGCTGTCTGTATGGGGTTTGTTTATTGTCCCTGTCTTTGTATCCATTTCCTTTAGGTGGTCTGGTTTTCACTTATGATTCAAAGACATTCTAGTATGTTATTTGGCTCCTGGTGTACCTGTATTTTGTGTATATCAGTAAGAGTGTAAGCTCTAAGCTCCTATGGGTTTGGACTTATGTGCTTGAAAACAATTCTCTCATTGTACACAACTGCATAATGTGATCTTTAGAATTGCTAAAGAATTTAAGAGCAGTAACACCTTTCTTGGATTATAATGTCTGGCTATATTTACTTTAACATATAAAGAATTTCTCCTACCATATCTGGGAAGCTGAATCCAATGTATCTCTTAAAAAGATGATATCTCCAAATGTAACATTTTGGATTTCCCTAATTATTTGTTTAAACCGCTGCCTTATGTAAATCAGTGATTTGTACATTACACTTACAGTCTGACAGACAAATCTCTCCACGTGACAAACCCAGTTTTTACACACTTAAATCCCAACTTTAAAAGACTATTATAATTGCTATTTTAAAACATGGTGATCACGTCTCAATGTCAGCAGGGTTATTCACTGTTCCTGAGATTGCAGTCAGTTTGCTCATCCTTTAAGTATTTCTCACCTCCCCACGTGGTGTGACTGGCTAATTATAACAGCAGAATAAATAGTTGCTGGAGCCTCTCCAGACTACTAACTCAGTCCATAATATTGAACAAATAATCTTATCTGCAAAGTCTTGCAGATAAAAAAAGGTTTAAAAATATCAATATACTTGGAATCACAAACTGCAATAAGAATGGACGAGATAAAATTCCTCTCGGTGGGGCAGTTCTGACAAAGCATTTTCGAAGCATGATGGCTGTATTTGCAGTGGAGTAAAAGTGCAGTCATCTTTGCACAGTGATTTTATTTAAATTAGATAAAGGGGTCGAAAGGGCACATTGTAAGGAACAGACACTGTCTGTCCACAGAAACACTTGAATGTCACACTAGCTCTGAGCTGGAAGAGATTGCATCTAATTTTATAGGTGTGTACTTGGTACTTTCCAGTTGCATTTAAGCAGAGAAGTGCATTTCTACGTGTACTTTGCCAATGTAAAACAAATCTTCAAACACACAAATGTGCCCTGATGTCTCCTCACTAGCATTATTTAAGCAACATATTAAGCTAAAATGAATAGCGATTTAGTAAAAAAAATTAAAAGTCTAACTTCAAGAGAGACATAGTAAAGTAGTATGAGTTTGACTTTGATGTGGTAAATACACATAGGCACAGTGCGCCTCATCACATTTTTCTGCTTCCCAGCAAATCTTGGTGTACTTTATGGAGCTGTAAGCAGAGAGTAGGCTTCCTCTTGTGTTGGACATAAATCTAAGATTATCAGTGAAAACCAAGGTGAGTTGTATTGGGCATCCATTGTGTTTTTCTAAATTATGACCTGTTTTAGTTGTGGTGTACTTGCACCTGGCCTACTTGGACCTGTATGGAGCAAGTTTTTCCTGCCACTTTTGGGGTAGTCTGCAAAGCCACTCAAGAGTAAAAGAATATCTTATCCTCCAAAATGAAATCTTATTTTTGCAAATCTCATGTTTAGTTGGGCACAATATACTATTCAACAGAAGTTAAAAGATGTCCCAATCTGCTCAGGTCCACCCATCATCTTCTGCCAAATCTACTTCACGTTTTGGTATACACATCCAAGCACAGTTCCAGAGCAACGTCTGTAAGCACACCTTTGTGGTGTCATAACAGCTAAACATATGTTCGGTACCTGTGGTTTCTAAATGACCCAATAAATGTGTCTAGCAATACATTACTGACATAAATGTAGGTGCATTTCACACATATAGTATTACTATATATTTGTAGAATATAAATGAACCTACTGTTACCTTCATCTTGTAGGATAAGGGGCAAATTCCGGTGTAAAACAGAATGGGTAGTCATTATGAATTAGCAAATGGTAAATAATAGGTGTATATGTGGTGCCCCAAAATCTGAGTACCCTGGTGTGTATCTATATGTTTTTAATTTGTTAATTTCATTTGTTAATTGTTAAAAGTGTTTATAAAGATTTAAAAAAAGATATATATTTTCTTGAGGGAGAAGTGACAGTTGGGAGTGGTTGGTGGTTGCCGGGAGTAACAGTAAGGAGGAGTGTGTGGCATAGCAACAAGTCCTCTGAGTTTGGTAATAACTGTGAACTCCCAGAAGGCAGTGGGAAGAGGAAAGTTCTAGACTTCTGAGGGAGAGAGATTGTCACGGGCACTAGGAGTCTTTACCCAGGGATCACCAGGTGATAGGCTTACCAGAGCAGTATAGATGGTAATATGGTACTCTGGTAGCAGGGTGATCACGGAACAGGAAATAGCAGATGATGGAGATGCTCAGGAAAGTCTATGACTAGCAGCACTGGTAATATGGATGTAGAAATACACGAGGAACTGTATGGACAAAGGACACGTGAAGGTAGTCAGTGGTCTGCGGTAGCAAGTTGTACCACTGCTATAGTGAGGAGGAATGTCCAACAGAAACGAGGAGGTGATGAGAGTCAGCGGTCTGCGGATAGCAAGTTGTACCGCTGTCTGAGTGAAGGAATGGAATCCACGTGGAGGTATCCGGGGAGTCAGTGGTCTGCGTTAGCAAGTTGTACCACTGCTATGTGAGAGGATACTGGAACAGGTGACACAGGAAACAGGGATCAGTGGTCTGCCTCTAGCAAGTTGTACCACTGAATATATGTGTGAGGAGGAGCACGGGGAGAGACTGCAATACAGGGGATACACGGGCACCTTAAACTTGATCCACAATAACATGCACAATATATTAATGACTGAACAGCACTGCAATAATAGAAAGTCACTTGAGGTAATCCGGCACAAGATAACACAGTCAATGATGGCAATAGTCTCAGCGGATAGTAAACTCCAGAGGAGAACAAACTCAGTCCAGCAAGATATGCAATACACCAGCACAGTCAATGAGAAGTATGCATACCGTGGTTCAGAAGCAGGCTGTCAGACAGGAGTGCAGAGATACCTGAACGGCTGGAGGCCGGCAGGATGCGAAGTCCCTGGAGGGGTGAAGCGGTAATCAAGTAGGTGCAGCGCACAGGTAGGTAGACCAGCAGGGAAACAAATACTCAGGAAGCAGTAGTATGTAGGACTGGACTCCTGGAGGACCCTGAAGAGTAGCGATGATCTAGATGAGATGAAAACAGTGAGGCGCAGATCCGATGCAGACTGGCGAGTAGAGACCAGCGGGAACACGGAGAAGCACGGAGAGCGGGTCAGCTGTCGTAGGACGAGTAGAACTGAGAAGTAGCAGCAGCAGGACTCTGCAGATACACGGAGGTAGCGGATGGCAACCAGCAGGTGCAGCAACGATGAAACACGGGAGAGCAGAGCTGAGCTGGAACTGTTGAGCACGGAGAGTAGCGGATAGGAATCAGTTGTAGCAGTCTCGAGGAAACACGGGAGAGATGAGATGAGCTGAAGACTGAAGCGCACGGAGGCAGCGGATAGGAATCAGCCAAACAGTCACGATGAAACACAGGCGAGTTGAAGTAGATTGAAGACTGTAGTGCACGGAGGCAGCGGATAGGAATCAGCTAACAGTCATGATGGCACACAGGTGAGTTGAAGTAGATTGAAGACTGTAGTGCACGGAGGCAGCGGATAGGAATCAGCTAACAGTCACGAGGATACATAGCAGAGTTGAAGTGGCTTGAAGACTGTAGTGCACGGAGGCAGCGGATAGGAATCAGCTAACAGTCACGATGATACACAGGAGGGTTGAAGTGGTTTGAAGACTGTAGTGCACGGAGGCAGCGGATAGGAATCAGCTAACAGTCACGATGATACACAGGAGGGTTGAAGTGGCTTGAAGACTGTAGTGCACGGAGGCAGCGGATAGGAATCAGCTAACAGTCACGAGGATACATAGCAGAGTTGAAGTGGCTTGAAGACTGTAGTGCACGGAGGCAGCGGATAGGAATCAGCTAACAGTCACGATGATACACAGGAGGGTTGAAGTGGTTTGAAGACTGTAGTGCACGGAGGCAGCGGATAGGAATCAGCTAACAGTCACGATGATACACAGGAGGGTTGAAGTGGCTTGAAGACTGTAGTGCATGGAGGCAGCGGATAGGAATCAGCTAACAGTCACGATGATACACAGGAGGGTTGAAGTGGTTAGGAAACCACAGGAGTAGAAGTGGTCTGGAAACCACAGGCGTAGAAGTGGTTTGGAAACCACAGGGGTAGAAGTGGTTTGGAAACCACAGGAATCAGCAGCGCTGAATACACGAGGAAACACCTTCAGAGGCTCATGGGAATGAGACTCCAAGATCAGGCCACGTGGTATTAACCACAGGTGCTTAATATAGGGAGTGTTGCCTGATCTGCCAATTAAGTTAAAGGAACAGGTACTGAAGGGTTTGAAAGGGCTGCGCATGCGCAGACCCTCAGGATGGAGGACGGCCACGGTTTCTAAATATACGGGAAGAAGCACTCACAGTCCGGTGAGTGACAGAGATCCCTGTGTCTGTATAGACTGAGAGAGAAAAATAGGGACAGAATGAAAATCGGACAAAGTGATATATAAGCAGATTAAAAGTGAAGTTAGTGTAAGAAGAGAAGAAGATAAGAAGTGAGCCAAAGAGAGGTGTGAGTAAAAAGGAAAGTACTGAAAACAAATAAGCAGTATAGAGATCTGTGACATCACACTAAACAGACTGAGCTATGTACTGAGAACAGTGTGAGAGGAGATAAAATAGATAGGTCTGTGAATACACACAAAAGAGACTGTGCAATACAAAAGATCATCAGTTTATTTGGCGTGAAAAAGTAATTTATGGGACCCAACCACGTGCACCACTTCTACTAAATTCCTGTGCACAGTTCAACCCAGGACTGAATGTAAAATATGGTAACATTACCAGGGATAATATTGGTGCACCAAATGTTTTAGATGATGTTAATGTCATGTGATTTACCTAAAAATTTAGTTATTGTTATTATATGTTAAATGCTATTGTGCTCTATGTTGATCAAATTAATATTTTGTCATTACCATTGAGTTGAAGGGGTCAGTGGCGCGGTGGCTTACCAAAATTATCTTTACCGCATTATTAATAAACCCAAGTTATTTGACCAATCCTTGTCCCTTTCATTGAAGTATTTATCTCCTGACCGCCGGATGTCCGAATAAAAAATAACCTGACTCGTGTCTGGAGGACAAGGTAAGGGAAGGAAATCCCATCAGTACTCGACCACCACATAACTTTGGCGTCAAACCGAACAGGATCCGAGTGCATCAGGAGAGTAATACCCTCAGTGAAGAATTGATCAGCAACCGGCAGGGCCCATAACCCTACCATACAATTTTGGGGCCCCATGGCTCCCGAAGTACAGCGGGGACGATGACAAGCTACAGAAGACTTCATTCACATAATTCGAGAACAAACTGGAATTCATCTTCCGACTATACCCGTTGAATGAACAGCAGAAAGTGGAGATCTTAATAGGGCAACTCACAGGGTCGGCGCTCAGAGAAGTAATATCATGGCTGATGGACGACAAGAAAGAAGCGGCACAAGTTTTAAAAAAAATTTCCACAACATTTGAGACAAGAACTCTTCCGGAGTTGAAGATGAAACTATATGCTCGCAAGCAACAACCGAACGAGACACTGCGGGACTATGCCCTGAGTCTACAAGAGATGTTAAGAGCCATTCAGGCAGTGGACAAAAAGGAAGTACGAAACGCGGACGAAGCCCTAACCGTACAGTTCGTAGAAGGAGTCGCCCAAGAAAGCGTTATGATTCAGCTATGACTGATGAAAGCACAGATGCCAGGCAAAACCTTCCAAGAGTTTAAAGAGACCGCCATCGCCATTGTCGGTAACCAACGGGGAAAGGAGGAAGAATACCCAGAATTGGTAGGCTTCAGAGAAAGTGCAAGCTCGACGGGAGCCATAGCAAGCAGCACAGAAAAATCAACACGGGCCCAAGAATCGGTAATACAGAGCGGTCAGTATCCCACCGGAGACCCAATGCAAACGCTCAAAGAGCAAATGGAGGAGCTGGCCGTCGGAATTGCAGAAATCCAGCGAGAGATGCGCCAAATGGCAAGGCCACCTGCACCCACCAACGGGGAACCAGAGTGGAGGCCCGAAAGACAAAGACCAGCCCGAGGCAGGTGGGAACCACCTCGCGTGTATGTACGGCGATCGCCCAACCAATTTGATAGTCAAGGGCGCCCGATATGCTGCCAGTGCTATGGGATTGGACACATAGAATGAAACTGCGACCAAAACGAACATTTAAACTCCGACACCCCGAGATTGAGGGCCGAATCTCGGGGCAAGCCCCGGGAATAGATCCGGATCCAGAAAACTGGAGGCCCCAGTTCATCGGACAATGTCCCACGTTACCTGTTACAATTAATGGAGTGGAGACCCTGGCTATGCTTGACATGGGGTCGCAGATTACGACCATCCGGCTCCCTACATTCCACAAGTATTGGGGCAAAGAGCAGCTGTTATCACCACCCCCAACCTGGCTGCAGCTGACCGCCAGTAACAGCCTCGAGATTGCGTGTGAATGGTATTGGGAAGCGGACATCCAGATCGGAGCGACCTTGTTGCCAAGACAAGGCTGTCTTGTCACCGCCCCCTGTAAAGGGAACATAGCCCCCATCATCCTGGGGATGAATGTGCTGCAAAGATGCCCGGATGAGCTAGTGGCGACTTTGAAGGGTAAATTAACCCAAGCGGCTTCCCCCGGTCATCAGGCCTTTCAACATACTGTTCAGCTCCTACAAGGTTATCAAAAGTCCGCTGATTCCCATGTAAAGGTTTCGGGCACTGTCAAGTGGTTTAATGTGCGGAATGGATATGGCTTCATCAACAGAAATGACACCAAAGAAGATGTCTTTGTCCACCAGACAGCAATAAAGCGAAATAACCCACGGAAGTTTCTGCGCAGTGTTGGAGACGGGGAGACTGTGGAATTTGATGTTGTGGACGGAGAGAAGGGTGCGAGGCAGCAAACGTGACTGGCCCTGGTGGTGTACCAGTAAAAGAAAGCAGATTTGCACCCTACCGACGAAGGTTCCGCAGACGTTTCTACCGGCCAAGAGGAGAGAATGCTGCAGAATCTGGTGGGGAAGTAAGTACAGAGCAAGTGAGCGAGGGAGAGAGAGCAGAAGAAGTGTCCTCTCAGCAGAGACCTGTCCAGCGCAGACGCCCTCCTCCGTTCTTCTACAAACGGCAGCAGAAAGACTACGACTGGGATGCGCAGGCCTATCGGCTGTCAGAAGGAAGCATCGTCCTCAAGAAGAAACATCAAGGGATGACTGGGACGAAGAACCAGATGATAGAAAAGGGACTTTGCCTCAGCAGCCCACCGATCCTTTCGAGCTACTATTGGCAGTATCAGGATTAGAGATCTTTCTCACTGAAACTGTTGTATATAATGTATATAATGTATATTAAAACTGTTGTCATTGAAAATGTTTGCTATTATAAATGTTGCAGATGTGTGATTTGAGTTGATAAAGAACAACCACCTTTATGTCTTCATGCGTGAGAACACGCACCTGAAAAAGCGGGGGTGAATGTGGTGCCCCAAAATCTGAGTACCCTGGAGTGTATCTATATGTTTTTAATTTGTTAACTTAATTTGTTAATTGTTAAAAGTGTTTATAAAGATTTAAAAAAAGATATATATTTTCTTGAGGGAGAAGTGACAGTTGGGAGTGGTTGTTGGTTGCCAGGAGTAACAGGAAGGAGGAGTGTGTGGCATAGCAACAAGTCCACTGAGTTTGGTAATAACTGTGAACTCCCAGAAGGCAGTGGGAAGAGGAAAGTTCTAGACTTCTGAGGGAGAGAGATCCCTGTGTCTGCATAGACTGAGAGAGAAAAATAGGGACAGAATGAAAATCGGACAAAGTGATATATAAGCAGATTAAAAGTGAAGTAAGTGTAAGAAGAGAAGAAGATAAGAAGTGAGCCAAAGAGAGGTGTTAGTAAAAAGGAAAGTACTGAAAACAAATAAGCAGTATAGAGATCTGTGACATCACACTAAACAGACTGAGCTATGTACTGAGAACAGTGTGAGAGGAGAGAAAATAGAGAGGTCTGTGAATACACACAAAAGAGACTGTGCAATACAAAAGATCATCAGTTTATTTGGCGTGAAAAAGTAATTTATGGGCTCCAACCACGTGCATCACTTCTACTAAATTCCTGTGCACAGTTCAACCCAGGACTGAGTGTAAAATATGGTAACGTTACTAGGGATAATATTGGTGCACCAAATGTTTTAGATGATGTTAATGTTATGTGATTTACCTAAAAATTGATTTATTGTTATTATATGTTAAATGCTATTGTACTCTACGTTGATCAAATTAATATTTTGTCATTACCATTGAGTTGAAGGGGTCAGTGGCGCGGTGGCTTACCAAAATTATCTTTACCGCATTATTAATAAACCCAAGTTATTTGACCAATCCTTGTCCCTTTCATTGAAGTAATTATCTCCTGACCACCGGATGTCCGAATAAAAAAGAACCTGACTCGTGTCTGGAGGACAAGGTAAGGGTAGGAAATCCCATCAGTACTCGACCACCACATATATGCTTTATGTTTTCCGAATTTTATTTCCTTTAAAGATGATTTCCTTTAATTATGCTGTATGTAGGGCAAAGTCAACTACAGACCACGTAGGGTTATATGAATACCCAGAAATCCTGTAATTTGTCCAAATTTTAATTTTTTAACGGGCACCAGATCCCAGCTTTGGTTTGCTCCCCATCCACTTCATCTCAGTCATTTACAATCTCTGTGGAAGCAGCAGGTAGCACAATAGAACAAATGGAAGCTAAAGTGGGTGCATACAAGATAATATTTAGTGGTTATTTAGTGTTAGCATATAAAGCAGAGATGTTTTATATACAGAGTTTTGGTTTTAGATCTGTATTAACTTCGAGTTTTGGTTTTAGTTTTGGGAAAACCGCCCTCACGTGTTTTGGTTTTGGTTTTGGATCTGTATTTTTTGAAAAATTGCTAAAATATGCTAAAATCTCATAATTTGTCAATTTTTTTGTTCCTACATTATTTCTAACCTCAATAACACAAATTTCCAGTCATTCCCAGTCAATTTTGACCACCTCACAGGTCACAATATTATTTTCATCCACTTTCAGCCAAAGACTGCAGTGAGCCGTCTGAATACTAAGCGACAGAGCAACGACAAAAACACACGGCAGTTTATAACACATCTAGGTAGCATTGCCACACAGCAGTGGTAGAAAAGAAAAGCTGTGAAAGATGGAATTATCCTTGGGCCCTCCCACCCACTCTTATGTTGGATATTAAAAAGGACATGTACAATTTAACAAACTGGGCACTTCAGCAACAAGGAGTGCCACTTTTGTGGCTCAAGTGCTTGGTTTGTTTGGTTCTCCACAAAACAAGCTAACAATGGGCTTAAGGCAGCTAAGCTAACAGTGCTGTTAGTGAACTCTACAGTGGCAAGTCCTGCACCAGTGGAAGCAATTCTTGCCAGTTATAAGATGAAGGCCATTGTCATGCCTGGGCATAAGACTAAAAAATACTCCACTTACTAGTAGTTTACAACAATTGACTTTTAAACAATCCTTTGCAAGAGAAAGCAAGTATGACTGCTGTCATCCAGTCGCACAGCGGATCAAAGGCACCATGGCGACTATGTTAGTATTAGATCTGAGCCCAATATCCATAATTAATGCAGAAGGCTTTAGACAGTTAATTGAGGCTCTGTGTCCCCGTTACCAAATTCCATCTCTACACCATTTTACTAGACAAGCAATTCCTCACCAGGAGGTTACAAAAAAGAAAATTATAGAACTACAATATGCCATTCTACCCACTGTGCACTTAACCACAGATATGTGGACAAGCGGAACTCGGAAAACTAAAGATTATACGACTGTGACCAGGGCCGCCTTTAGAAATCATGTACACCCAGTACAAATGATGCAGGCAGGGCCCCCCCTCCGATGAACCCATCCCCACCCCCCAAAAAAATACCTGCCCTCGTTGATTCCCTTCCCCCCCCCCCCCCGGCGACCAAGTACCTCCCCCAACTTCCATTAAAAAGTTTAAGGTTCTTCTACAGATTATATTTGCTACTAATAAGATTTTATAATGAATTTATTGAATAAAGATATATTTAACAGACATAAAGAATAATATCAGCACCATATACATATCCAACATTATACTGCAACACAATACTCAATAAAGCATTTACTCACGGCTAAGAAACAGAAAAAAACTGAAGAAACTCTGTTAATAATACAGGTGGTAATTAAAGATAACAGAAATTGTCATTAATAAAAATATAGGTTTGCGCTCTACTCCCTATTGGTGCAAGAGCTGAACTAACCTAGGGTATCCCTCACTATTAATATAAATTAGATAGTATAGTTAGCCGTTCATTGACCCTTGAAATGTATAAATAACCTGAAAGGGAAATAGGAGGGTAAGTCAGGCTAAACCTAATGTACATATGAATGCACTGCAACAGATATATGCATATATCTCTCTACAAATAATCCCATATACCTACACACAAATGTAAATATGTATAAAAAAATATATATATATATATACGTCCAATTGTAAACAGGTTACCAAACCTGAATGGTAAACTACACACCTATTACGTTTTCAATAAAAAAAAAAGATTTTATTCAACAATAACAACAGGGTCTGCATTAATAAAAATGAAATTCAGAAATAAAAATCAGAGCAATGTTGAAATAATTATAAATTATTCCACATTAATCGTCCGTCATTAGACTTGCATGGTGGGGTACAGGTGTGGGCGAGAGCATATGCAAAGGGATTAGTGTGTGGGATTAGGGGATATAGGAGAAATAGGGGTGTTTTTTGGAGAGAAATGCAAGTTTTTACTGATTTTTCTGCATTGACATGACGTATAAAACAGCTGGCATTCCACAGTAATCAGCCGTCATTCCACATTATTAGACTTACATGGTGGGGTACAGGTGTAGGCGAGCGCATATGCAAAGGGATTAGTGTGTGGGATTAGGGGTTATGGGAGAAATAGGGGTGTTTTTGGGGAGAAATGCAAGTTTTTACTGATATTTCTGCATTGATGTCATTCCACATGTCAAACATGACCAAGTACCTTAGCAATAAGTGTGTGGAAGATATATTTAAGAAGTATAAGATTTTCTAAAATATACATAAAAATTCAATTTGCTATCATAGAAGTCTATTGGCATTCCTTTTAGCAGACTGAAGCTGTCATTCCTTTTATTACGTCCTAGTATATAAATTGAAATGTAGAATTCAATAAAATATATTTAATCAATAAAATCTGGAAGCAGATTAATTACATTTTTTATTTTTAGTAATGCAGCCCCTTGAAACAAACCGAAAAACCTGAAAAATAAAATCTTTAAAAGTTACTTACAGTTAGAAGTGTTGCAGCTGCTGCTCCTTCTTCTCCTGCTTCTCCTGCTTCTTCTTCTCCTTTTCCTTCTTTTCCTTCTTCTCCTTCTTCTCCTGCATCCGATGCTTCCTCGGTAGCGGCGGCGGGAACTGTAGTGTGATGTCCACACCATCAGTGACAGGGAGGATCACATGATCGCAGGGGCGGAGCAATGATTCTCCTGCGATCATATACTGGTGCCTGGCTGTCACGCTGAGTGCAGAGCAGTGGAGGCAAGGGGAGACCAGCGCAGATTCCGCAAGACAGGTAAGTTGGTGTTGCGCTGGCTGTTGTACCGGGCCCGGCCGGGCCCCATGGTGAGCCCGGGCCCGGTACAACAGTACCCCCTGTATCCCCCTGATGGCGACCCTGACTGTGACAGCTCACTGGGTTGGTGATTTGCCTTCAGGAGCAGGAACAGCAGCAGCATCTAACACCAGATATTTTAGAGGCAGGCAAATCTGTATATCACCTGCTTCACTAAAAGGCATACAGCTGACAATCGGTTACAAAAACTAAGGGATGTCATTCAACATGGCTTATCCCGCTTGGACTCTCCTCAGGATATGTGATTTCTGATAATGCCACCAATATTATTATAGCATTCCAACACATTCCCTTTTTTGCTCACACAATCAACTTCGTGATACATAGCTTTTTGAAAAATGACAGGTGACCATTCAAATTAGTTACCTGTGAAGTGAGTTCAGACTCTGTGAAGTGAGTTCAGACACTTAGGTTGAGTTAAGTGATTCCCCTAATTAGACTTTTGGAAAAGCAGCTGGAGAAATTGAAGGTGGATCTAAAACAAAGCAATTCCGCTAACTTTGTCAGACTTGTAGATCAAGTACTTTAATTGTTTTGCCAGGAACCAAGAGTTATCAACATCTTGAAATCGGATCACTACATTTTGACAACTGTGCTTGATCATAGGTTTCAGAGCTATGTCTTCTCTTTCTTTTCAACTGTCTCAGATCACAAGAAATGCAATGAACTCCTGGTCAGGAAGCTGACAGCTCAAGGGGTACATGACACAACAACTTCTCCTCCTTCAGTTTCTCTGGCAACTGGTGCTAAGAAAAAACTTATATTTCCCAAGACAAGTGGTGATGTAGATGAGTCAGCACAACATTTTGACATCTTGTCTGGTCTAAAAGAATTGCTCAAAAATCTTGACAGCTCTGTCGTAAAATGAACGACAAATTCCACGAGGAAGGCCTTTACCGGCAATTACATCAAAATACAGAGACTTCTATAATGGTGGATTCCAGCAAAGATGATTTAATATTGTGTAAGGATGACGTGTACATTGACGAGGGTGAGGATGATGATGACAGTGTAGATTGCAGGTACTGGGTTCTAGCTGAGAGAAGGGAGCTAGTTGATGCTTGAATGCTTTTTTATATTTTGGGTAGAATGGCATGTTGGAAATGTTATGTTTTTATAAAGTAAACTTTCCCTTCATTAGAGAGGTGTTTTTTTCTTTACCAATGTAAAAGCTTGTTTTTTGGATTACAGCTTCCCTGACTTATACCCACTATGCCCTTGAGCATAAGCTTTAGTAGAGGATGTAGAAGAACTAGTAGCATCTTGATTAGTGCCAGCAGCTGGTTGCCATATCAAGGGCACTGAGCTATGGCACCGGAGACTGACAAGAACACTGCTACCGCTTCAGTTTCTATGTGAGCAATGAAAATGCAGAATGGTACTGGAGAATTGAGACCGACAAGAACACTGCTACCCATTCTGTTTCTGTGTGAGCAATGTCATTGAGACTGGAGAGTGACATGAACACTGCCACCCCTCCTATTTCTGTGTGAGCAATGGCACAGAGCAATGTTACTGGAGACTGGAGAGTGACAAGAACACTGTCAGCTGAACACTGAATAATGGCACTGAGACTAAAAATTGATAAGAATACTGCCACCCCTCCTGTTTCTGTGTAAGAAATGGCACAAAGCAATGTCACTGGAGACTGATAAGAACACTGCCACCCTTCTTATTTCTGTGTGAGCAATGGCACAGAGCAATGTCACTGAAGACTGGAGAGTGACAAGAACACTGTCTGCTACCCCTCCTGTTTCTGTGTTAGCAATGGCACTGGAGACTGATAAGAATACTGCCACCCCTCCTCTTTTTGTGTGAGCAATGGCTCAGAGCAGTCACTGGAGACTGGAAAGGGACAAGAACACTGTCTGCTACCCCTGTTTCTGTGTTATCAATGGCACTGGAGACTGATAAGAATACTCCCACCCCTCCTGTTTGTTTGTGAGCAATGACACTGATGAATGGCACTGGAGACTGCCAAGAATGCTGCTACCCCTCCTGTGTCTATCTGAGAAATAGCGCCAGATCTCCATGGAGTGAGGTACTTATGGAATCCAAAACTTGCGAAATCTGATGACGTGCCAATGATGTTTTGCCTCGATTTCAGTTCCGAGGACCCGGGAAAGCACCAAGGCGGCTCGGCTCTGTACTCTGATTAATAAAGTTTGTGGGGTGGTGGCTCGGTTTTCAAAAAACCAAGGCTGAGCGTACCTAATAAAAAGTGATGATAAAGAACTCACTTGTCTCAGAAACCAGGCATTGCAAATAAAAGATATTTATTGCATTACAGTCTATAAACAACAAGACTAAAGTGTGATGTTTAGAATACATATTTATAAAGTAATAAACTTAGGGAGGGGAATTAAAATTGGCATTGTTAGATGGCAATCGCATTTCAAACAACCAAACTCAAACATTACATTCTCTTTCAGCTAAGCAGATAAAAGACAAAGAAGCCTTATAAAGTGTCATGTGGACAGTATTTCTTAAGAACATAATGTTTCACAAACA
Organism: Mixophyes fleayi; assembly: GCF_038048845.1. Classification (NCBI taxonomy): domain Eukaryota; kingdom Metazoa; phylum Chordata; class Amphibia; order Anura; family Limnodynastidae; genus Mixophyes; species Mixophyes fleayi. The sequence continues at coordinate 274,832,593 of NC_134402.1, forward strand.
CTATCCTTTAGAACAGTAGAATCATACATGACCTTCACTAACATACAGCACAAATAAGTATTCTGTATATCTGAACACAACTAAATAATGCTTAGCCCAAGAATATATTGTGCAAGAATGTCTAATCATACAAAGCAATGCTAGACTTGGTGCTGTATTTCATTATAAGCTTACTGTTAACTCATAACACACCTCATCAATGAGTACAAGTGTGTTTGAAAAATAATAGTCATTGTACCTGATAAAAGTAAATTGCCAACTGAGTTCTGCACAAGTCATGAATAGAAATTACGCAGATTAAACAAGCTAAAAGGCATCATTTGTAAAGCTATAATTTTTGATAAATTTACATTTATGGAAATTGTTTCTAGAATGTGCCCTACTGTACTTTTTCCATCTGTCTAAAATGCCAGCAGTGATGGTTAGCAGTGATAGCCATAGTTAGTTTGGGCTTTTACTTTAGAATTATTCTAAACATAAGAAGCGATGACTTACAATTTGTACTTAATCAGATGCAGGTTTAGTCCCAGAAAGATAAACATGAACATCATCATCAACTTTACCACCATCAGCAGGGCCAAACTATGGGCCTTATTTAGAATTTGGAGCAAATCCAGTTTGAAGACACATGGGTAAATCATGTTGTGATGGAAGTGGTTCAAATGCAAATTTTTTATGCGTGCAGGAAAAATACTCTTTTGTATGTTTTACACACATATATTAAGTTGTGCATCCCTCTCAATTCTTTTTAAATATGTTTGAACATATTAAGTTTGCAACGTATAAGTTGGCAGTTTTTGCCAAGGTGCAAAATTGCACATTGCGGCTTGATTTTATCTAAACTCTAAAAGAGATCCTAGATGTACACTTAAGATGTTCATTTTTATTTTTGGAACTTCATTTGGTATTGACCGGTCTTGCAAGTTTCTTCCAAAGACTTGTGATCCATGCCACACAAAAAAAAAATATTCTAATGATTTTTGAATTGCAAATGGTGTCTGACTTTTTAAAATAAGTATGGACTGTATTTATTGAATTGAGAACTTTCATAGTGCTTGTTTGCAAGGTTGCAGGTGATGGAGAACTAGCTGCCATGGTACTGTCTAGTATTGCATTATCGGCTTTACTTTGCCTATAATAAATCTGTATGCTTATGTGAAAAAGGTCACTAATGACAAGAACAAAAAAGATGAGTTATTGCTCCACTCACTGCATTCCAAAAATTACACCAATCAAGATAACAATATATTGCCTGGGTAAATATTAGGGGGTAATTTAAAGTTGTATATAGTGCATTTGCTTTAGGCAATTTTGTGCATCCCGAAAAATGTATTAAACTGCACATGCAAATCTCTTGTGTCAATATATTATGCTGTATGTACCGTGTGTTTGTGAAATATTGTGTTCTTAAAAAATGCTGTCCACAAGAAACTTTCTACAGCTCCTTTATCTTTTACCTGCTTACCTGTTAAAGAATGTAATATTTTGTTTGAGTTTGGTTGTTTGAAATGAGATATACGCAGCACAAAATGCTTGCACCCCCATGCACATTCACATGCAAGTGGAGTACAGTAAGGGCTTGCAAACAAACACTAAGCACATCCTTTTGAGATGTTTCTAAATGTATCTTTGCTACTTAAGAACCATATGTTCTGCATCTACACAAGACATTACTGTTTTTCAACTTGATGATAATCATGGCCCTATAAATGCTCTGGAAGTTGTTAGGGCAAACACCAGACACAAGACAAGTCTCTAGAACTGACTCAACAAAGTATTTGCTTATGGCAGACCCCATTCCTATAGGGCAGTGTTTCCCAACCCTAATCCTCAAGTACCTCTAACAGTGCAGGTTTTCCATATCTCTTTGCTGGAGCACAGATATAATCATTACTGACTCATTTTGAAAGATCCACAGGTGGTACTAATTATTTCACTGGTGACCTGAAAAACCTGCACTGCTAGGGGTACTTGAGGACTAGGATTGGGAAACACTGCTATAGGGTGTTATGTGCTCACCAGTACTTGATTCCCCCAGCAATAAACTTGGAGTAGTATGGACTTATCTATGCATTGGCTCTACATTGATATATTGGAGATTCAATATTATTGATAACATGAGTACCAAAAGCAGACTTGAATGAGTAAAGATATCTGGAAGTAGCAATAAATGCTGGTTGCTGTAAGGTGGAAACGATGGGTGTTGAGAAGGCTAAAATGGGAAAAAGATGCTTTTTGAAGCAAACACTGAGTGATAGCTGGCAGAGACAGAGTAAGAACCTTTCTGGGTCCAATACAGGTGGCATATATAGGGTGTATCAATAGATAAGCCGATGGTCATGTATGGCAGAGATTATTCCAGAAGACAAAAGTTGGTACAAGCAGAGAGAATTCCAGTTTTCAAGCCAAGATATGGTTCAGGCAGCAGACAGAGAGTATTTCAGTAGAAAAACAGCAGTCAGAGTAATCCAGAAATCAAGCCATGGGTCAGCAACATGCAAAGATACACAGAACAATACAATAAAAAGGAGAAGCAGTGTGTCAAAACTATCACAGGCAAGGATGCACAGATATCCCTGTCCCATAAGGACCAGGGAGCCAATTAGAGGCTTCCTGAGCATGAGCTCCCAGCAGACACAATGGATACAATTTGTCCATGTGACCATCAAATGCCAAGCGAGCTGCAATTGGGTTGTCTAGCAACCCACTGGCAAGAACATTGCAGAGGCTCCAGAGAGAAAGTAACAAATGTATCCTTATGATGAATTTAAGGTTCCATGTAGCACAAAATAGAAACTTAAAATGTACTAGTGCATACTTAGCCAATACATTATGCTCATTTCACACCTTAAAGGGTGACTAAAGAGTTAATTTTATAGCGTGCCCTGATCAGGTTACTTATCCATCACATTTCAAGGTGTAGAATAAAAACTTTATCAGGATATGCCTTAATAAAGCTTTAATACTATACCACAAATACATTGAAAAAAATATACACACATATACAGTTCTACTGAATGTATTTTCTGTTCAGCTATATGAGTAAAGAAAATAACTGTACTACTGCAGTTGTTTAATGTGAAATACTACTTGTCAGGAAAGACAACATGTACTGCCATGTTACGGCCATCTTAGAAGTTAAATAAAAACAGCTTCATATTCTTTAGAGTGAGAGTGTTACTTTTAGTTATTTGTCTGTGCATGCAGAACGCAGTGCATTGGCTTTGAAGGCTTTGATTTGCAACAGCCATCTATATTTACAAGAGGTCAATAAAGTATAAGGACGGTAGTACTATTATTTTTTGCTTGAAGCGACCAAAGAAACATGGATCAGCTACCTGCTTTGACAATTGTATCTATAGTTTCCATTAAAAGATGCCTCAAGATAGATTTTATATCAGGCATTCTATTTTTAGAGGATATAAAGCATAATGAACAGTATGACTACAAGTGAGGAAAAATGGCTGCACTATGGGAAAATATGAATGGAAAAACGGAATATTTTTATTTTACCAGCTTTAAAACTTTAACAATAAAATAAACTATAGAAATTAAATATATAAATAGAATAAAAGTAAAACTTAGAAAATTATTTGAATTGTCTTTCAAGTATATAATGTGCATGCTATTTCTACTTTAGCTATAAACAAATTGAAAAATAAAAGTCGATTTGTAAAAAGGGAAATCTGTCAAAAAATCTGTCAAAAAATGAATATGTGTTCCATAAATGAGAAGCAGAGCATTTCTCTTTGAGGAATGTACCAAAGGGAGATATGCTGTAACCACCACAGCAATCAATCAGACACTTATTTTCACTATCCAGATTAAAATAGACTGGTGAGTGGTAAATACTGTTTGGTTGCTGTGGATCAGTACAAATTTTAAACCTAAATGAAATGTTGGTAAATAAACCTTATAGTCTTTCTTTGCAGCACAGAGTGTAAACAGTTCACAGAGTTCTCAGAGCATGGGGAATTACCCAATCTATATATATATATATATATATATATATATATATATATATATATATATATATATATATATATATATATATTGATGTCTATCAATCATTCACATCAGGACACAACATATTTAGTGACTCATTAATTTTTTAACCCCTGCAATGCCAGGTGGACCACTAGAAGAGACCTTCCTGTACACCAGGAATTAGTTGATAAATAAAATGGTTAATGGGCTGTGTGGGGGGGAGTATTTATTTATAATAAATGTGTTTTTACATACTGTCTATGTTTTTCTTTCAGAACTTTTCCAAGGTGGACTACAGGTCCCAGAGGGCCATGGATGCAGGGCATGCTGGCACTTTTATTTCTACAAGTGCTGGTGTTGCCATTTTCAGGGTGATCCAACACTTTTTTCCACCCCACATTTGCAAACACAATCCTAGGCTAGTGCTAGGGCTGACATTTTTTTTTAAGAGGACTTTTTTGTTGTTGTTTTTTTTTAATTAAAATAAACGCCCTCTACACACGAAAGTTATCATCATCATATTCATGATTATAATGACTGTTGTCTTGACCACAAGATACGCATATCTTATTAAGTATATTATATGCTTTAACTATATCTTACTCCAATAAATGCAATGTGTGTACTATGCAGCCTTGTAGGTATCTTAATATACTTGAGACTCTGCATAATACGCATATTTTTCAGAAACGCTATTTACGCATACACTGTTGGTGTACATTGCATCCAGCATTACATCAGGTTCTTTAATATTAATATTTGCTCAAGATTTAAAACATAAATGCTTAACCGAACAGTACTCTAGAAAATATAAATTTTCAAATTTCTTTTCTGTTCATTCAGTTTGTATTTTGTTAATTGATAAAGATAAACTATAAACACTTCTATTTTTATAAGTATTCTTACTTTGCAGCATTTTGTCCACACTTTGGTACAATAGGAATCTAGCCTCATTATTCTGTGCCTTTCTCTATCAGTCTGCAAGAGTGCTGACACTGAATCGTGGACATTCATCTAACCGTCCTACTGTAAGTATACAATTCCTATTTCATAATCAAACAATGTAATATTAACCATATGTATGCAATTTCATTTCACTACTATATGGTTTTACAAGTGTTGTTATTATTATTTATTAACATAATGCTTTTTTAGCGATAAAGGATAGGAGATTGACATATGGTACAAATGGCTAATTGGAATCCCAAGACCCCACTTATTACAACGCAAATCTTGAGGCCATACGAGATGAACGTCCTTATCATGACGATAAGTGCCATATGTAAATTGAATTTTTTTTAATAATCTCTCCTCTCACACCATTCATCTGCAACATTATTTTATCAGATAGTTTATGTTTAGTTTATGACTATATTTACGAATATGGTGAAGTTGGAGAAATATTGGAGGGCGAATATGCATCATTATTTTTAACAATTAGTAATTTAAAACTATGATACACCTTAACTATATATTTTAAGTACCAATACTAATATCAAATATAATGGTCTATAAAATGTCGATGTTAGCTTATGAATATAGGCTATTAATGGTTATTCATGAGATCAGTTATATCCTGTTTTTTTAATTCGTATTCTAATGCATTATAATCATAGATAATCCCACAATGTATTTTGATTGTTCATTGCATAAGAGTTTTAATATAAATTGTAATTTTATATATATGCACAAAATATTTAATCTTTATATTTCACATATCTTGTATATAAACTTAAATTGTTATGGAATTCTGTTTATAATGCTTAATTTGTATTTATTATATTTTGATTAATTTGTGTATACATTTTTTTTAATTTTTATGCATTGAGATCATGGTCCTAATATGATATTAATATGTTTTAGTTTAGAATAATTGCTATCCTATGTTGACTTGAATACAGTGTACAGGTAATTATATATGCTTTAGAACGATTTAACATACAATGAACACTATCTTATACAAGTCATCCAATGAGGAAAAAGAGATAGGTATATATCTAGTGCAATACAAAACTCATTCATCCTTTAAAACCTCTCCCTTATGAGATGAAACGCGTTGGTTGACACATCTACTTTGACTACTCAGAATCCTGTACACAGGAAGTGGCGTGCGTGCGTTCCACACTGTAATGCACGCGATCCGTCGACTTCTTCCCACCACGATTAGAGACACTGCTGTTTAGGAATATTTTCCTTGTTCTTTTACCACATACATGGTTTCTGGACATCCAAATTGTAGTATCTCACAAAACATACGAACATACTACATGAACTCACTGTAGAATTTCTTATGGAACTATCTATGTCAAACCTCCATTGGGACATGTATTACAACTAACTTCAAGATCAAGTCAGCCATTGTGATGCATTCAGTTTCCGTACTTAAGACTGTTTTTTGATTTTCAGCTTTTATACTTTTTTATATTATTTTATTATAATATTTTATTGCTTGCAATCATTGCATAATTTATTTGAAACATTAATCCTTTGCATTGTCTGTGATATATAGTGGTACCAGATTCCATCTGGTCATTACCATTTTCATATTAATACATGCATGTATATAGAGGCTCTATTTGTAAATCAGTGTGTCCATATTAGATTATTGAATATAGAAGTGTTCATATAGGCTTATTACCTGCAACTGGACATTATCATTGTTTATTTAATTGTGATCAGTTTATTATGAGTGCTGATAGGACTTTTCACAAGTTATCAGATTGATTAATCAAGGAGGGATAACTTGGTCCCACTGCTGCTATAGTGAACTTGTGTTGACTGAATGGTTAAGCACAGTGTAAGTATTCATTTACATTTTTTCCACACTTGCCTAAAACTTTTGCACAGTACTGTATATAGGGGCAGAAGCACTGGCAAGTGGTGAATGGCAGAACTATATGTCAGAGGCTTTCTGTCTTTTATGCTGTAATTCCACAGGGAAATTTTTTTGTTTGGGAGGGAACTTCCCACAGAGCGCATTCAGCTTCAGGAAAAACTGGTAAGGTTCCCTGGGGTTATGTATGGAGAGAGAAATGTGGGCTCCATAGATAAGACCCAGTCCGGATCTTCTGATCTCCCAGTTTCACAGCAGACTAATAAAGAGTCACATCTGCAAGCTGCTGACAAAAAGTTGCTAGGTAGTTTCCTCTGTCTCTCTCACAGTCTGGGGAGGAGGTTGGATGCCTCCTGAGAGACACTGCATACGGTGATCAGTAAGTCTTGTATTTTGTATGTGTGTGAGACACAAGATTCCTCACTTGAAAGAGAGAGTCTTCCTGTATGTTTACAGTGCAAGACAGGCAAGGATTTTGTTTATGTTTGTTTATTGTTATGACTGGATAATATAACTAGCTGTAGCTATTCAAATCAAAACAATTGACTGGTGTAATATCCCTGGCTGGTCTGTCTGAAGTGCAGCCATCTACCCCAGAAGATGGTTACCCCGGGCTGATTATCTCACAATATATACACACACATATAACGGGTTGCACACAGATATGAGTCGCATATATCCACTAGAAGTGTAATATAACATACCTTTGGACTATTGAAGACAAGGTTAAAGAGCCTTAATAAATCTGGAGTGCTCCTCTATGCAACTACAATAGTGTCCTTAACTAAAAATATGCACATAACAAATGCAGTAGACAGAGACAAAGCAGGGGTGCTCTTTCCTTCAGCTAATGAGAAAAAAACAGAGGGAGTTTTGTTCCCTTCTTTTAGAGCATTCCTCATTAGTGAAGGCTTTATCGTGGTGTGTGCATTTGTCACCATGAACCTGATATGCATTTGAATTCAAATGTCAACCCTACTAAGCACATCAACTTTGTTGATAACATACAGTATCAATAAATGTCACGAAAGCCAGATAATGGGAATGGTCTTGATCTCTGCTCGAGTGACAGCTTATCCCCAGAGAAGTGTGGAGTCTTACGGAGGAGAGGTGATCACGAGGGATTCCCGCAAGAGAATATGGTCTTAGCTGCTCTCAACCGCAGGTCGCGGTTCTCTAGGGAGTATGAAGCAGATAATGCGCAGAACCACCAATTAGCTGTTAGGCAGAATAGAAGTAGTAGTGAAGAGATGAACTGCAGAGAGCTGGAGCACTGAGATCCACACAGGTGTTATTACACTGTAACAGGACTAATGATGAGCGATGCTCTGCAGTGATGGCACAGGTCTTGACTGTGAGATAAGCTGATCCATTAAGGTGGTAAAGCGATGAGCTGCAGAGAGCAAAAGCATTGAGATCCACACAGGTGTTATAAAGCTGGAACAGGATCAATGATGAGCGATGTTCTGTGGTGATAATGCTGGAAAGCAATGAGCTGCACAGGTAAATGCTGAGAAGCGAGATGAGCTGTACAGGTATTTGCTGAGTAGTGATGAGCTGCACAGGTAATTGCTGGGAAGCAGTGAGCAGCACAGGTATTGCTGAGTAGCGATGAGCTGCACAGGTAATTGCTGGGAAGCAGTGAGCAGCACAGGTAATGCTGAGAAGTGGTGATCTGCACAGGTGTTGCTGAGAAGCGATTAGCTGCACAGGAAATGCTGAGAAGCGATGAGCTGCACAGGTAATGCTGAGTAGCAATGAGCTACACAGCTAATTGCTGGGAAGCAGTGAGCAGCACAGGTAATGTTGAGAAGGGGTGGGCTGCACAGGTGTTGCTGAGTAGCGATTAGCTGCACAGGTAATTGCTGAGAAGTTGTGAGCTGAACAGGTAATGCTGCATCGTAGTGAGCTGCACAGGTAATGCTGAGTGGCAATGAGCTGCACAGCAATGCTGAGTAGAGATGAGCTGCACCATCCATGATATCAGGAACTACAGGAGTCAGAAGGGATGCTTACTATCAGGTAGAGAGACCTGATGATCTGGCACCCATTAAATGGAGGAGAGCCCTTATAAAGGGAACTGGCTGGAGATGATCCAATCACTGCGGAGCAGAGGTTTTGAAGGTTCCCGGGGTAGTGCATGCGCAGACCACTGGGCAAGATGGCGTCCGATGATAGAGGAATGCCAGGCTGAACAGAAGATAGCAGTAACCAAGGAAAACCAAAGCACACAAGGAACAACACGGAGCTAACCTGGTGAGATGCGTGATAATAAAATAGTAATGTCTACCTGTTACGAGCACCGCCGCGACCCTCTTACCTGCGTCCCGGCCGTCGCTATGACGACCGGGACGTCATTTCCGGGGTTCGTCCTGGCCGTTGGGATGCTGTTTCAGATAGCGCCGCATCCCGGCATTAGCTCCAGCCGGGCGCGTGCGCAATGTGGCCACCTGTTTTTTTCTAATACAGCCACCTGTGGCTGATGGCTCTGCCCCCATTGGCTAATACTGGTATTTAAGGCAGGGAGGGCTTAGCCTCCCTGCCGGTTATAGTTCTGTCTGCCAGTTTGTAGCTTGCTCCTGTACTGTTTGGTGAAGAACCTTGGATATTTACTACCTGTGTATGACCCCTTGTCTGTTCTTGGAATTTGAGCCTTTGCCTGTAACCCTTGACCTCTGCCTGTGTACCGATTCTGAACCTTTGCCTGTGATCCTGATCCGTTGCCTGTCCCTGGATTCTGAACCATTGCCTGTGACCCTGACCGTGCTGTTTCCTGACACCTCCTCCAGTGCTCCATCCAGTCTGCAGATCGCTGGTCTGCCACTGTTCCGTGTGCCATCACCTGTACCCGTATGCAGCTGTGTGAGTATAAACTTATACTACTTTGAGTTTAAGACCTGGGGGCATCTGAGTATTTGAGAGCGTAACCAGTCTCTACGGGAAAGGCGGCTGCTATAGGTGAAGACCTCCTATACCTGTTCTATAAGTTTATGCCGCACTGGTTGTCGTAACACTACCAACACTTTTCTTGTACTGAAACCAATATATGATTCATTATATCATGGTGTATGTACATTTTGAATGTTAAGCAGAAAACTTTTAATATTAACAAAAATTTATAGGCGGAAAATGTCAAATCAAAACCTAATTTATTGATTCAAATGAGCACATTGGGAGTCGTCTCCCCTGGTATGCACACTGTACTTTTGTGGAGTAGAGGGCATGGATGTTGCATGGGGGGTGGTCTGTATGCATTCCACAGAAGATGATGACCCAGGTAAGTGAGTGAATAATGTATTGCATTTGGTCACAGACAGATACAACTTTGGAAGTGTACGCTATCATTGCTCCAGTTATGCTATTGAGAGTTGTATTCATTTGAACAAGGCTAATCTCTATGTGTTATAGGCTAGTAGTAATAATAATTGTACATAACTGTATTTCTCGATTTGTGGGCAGGTATTTGAAGCCCTTGTGATCCTGCTAGAATATTGTCAGCATTTCTGTTTCATAATAATCCTTAAAATTCTTTGAACTTCTCTGAAATCTTTTATGGCTGTAGACAATTGAGATGCATTGTCTGTTTTTGCAGCTGTTGTTTGCACAGGATAGTTTTGGTCATGCTCAGCTATGCTTTTAAAAATAAGATTGACAAACCTTCTACAGCTTCATAATCCACATGCTGAGTGGGTGGTGACAGGCCCTGCATTTGTGATGAAATAGGTTGAATCCCTGGGACAAGATTTAGATTATTTTATGCACTTTTAAATATATATATATGTTGTGAAATTAAAAAATGTCATACACATGGCACATTAAATACATGTGTCAGCCATCTTGGATTTATGTAAAAAATGTATGAGCTTTAGTACTGATTCATTACAAAACTCATTATAAAAACTTTTAACTGTAAAATTGTGCCTATACCCCATCTGATTGTGGGACAAAAGCCTGTCCATGTCCTGGACATTGACACTTTAAATAATTTCACATGGGAACAGTTATTTAAACTCCTCTCCGCATGTGCAGCTCTCCTCTCCTCTGCCTTTTTCTCCTTCACCCTACTTTTAATATCAGACACTCTCTTGCAACAGTTTTCAATACTTCTTATAGGGCCAACCACCTTAACTGCTGCTCAAACCCCGTTTCACAGCTTTTCACAGTTTTTTATGTGATATAGGGGTCTTTGCAGCTTACTGCCGAAAAGGTGGTCATAGACCAGTATTATATGGGGTATGAGTACACAGTACTCCAGATGATTGAATTTCACATTGTATCCAGATTTAATATTGCCTGTAGTATTTGGAGACCCTGACCCGTCCCTACTCTCCTGGACCTCCTCTCCAACTTCCTGCTCTAACACTCTCTTCTTCTCCTCCCTGTCTGACAATTGCTCTATCCCCTCTCTTTCCTGTCGCCAACACCATCAACAAATTTGACAAACCAAACTCAGATAAAAAAACGCTCAAATAAATCATCATCATCAAAAACTATTTATATAGCTCCAGCAAATTCTGTAGCACTTTACAATTGGGGACAAACACAATAATATACAATACTGGATAATACAGACAAACAGGTAAGAAGGACTTGCTTGCAAGCTTACAACCTAAGGGATAAATAAATATTTTGTCAGCTATATAGTTATCAAAGAATCAGACATATTTCACCTTTGTTTCAGTAACATATATTATTATATATACAATATTAAATATTCTATCTAAATGCTGTTATTATCACTGTTCATACAATATACAGAAGTAGCCAAACCTATGCACCCATGTCATTCATTTATTTATCTGTGTAATATGTTGAGAACTAAATATTAAGATCTAGTCAGAAGAACAATAATTCATAATTTTGTATTTTCAAGTCTTGGTTATGACCATTCAATGTTAACAAGTTGTAGATTCTTTAGTAAAACAGATATATTTTTAATAGTTTGGAAAGGGGAAGGAAGTTTCCATTTAAAAGTTATGGAAGCCCTACACATATATCATAGTTACCATATGACCAGGAGCACCAAGTACGGTTTGGTAGGTACAAAGTATCCATTCCTAGAGCTTCTTTGGGAAGCGTGGTCGTGACAGAAGATGGTGCAGGCGTACGGCCCTGATTGAGCCAGATTATAATGGTGTAAAATAACTGAGCCAACTGGACCAATGGATTCAGACCTCTAGTCAGACCTCTAGTCAGTCTGTACAGTAAAGACTTTTGCTGAAGCTGCACATACATTTGGGGGGGCGGGGGGGTTGTGCAGCTACATAATTAGTGTTCCTAGCAAAGAGGTTACAACTGACTATCAGAAGCTGTTGACAATCATATAAAGTCACAGGCACACAGTCACACTTGCCTGCATTGAAAGCCCATTAGTTAATATTGTGGTGATGGGACATTTTTTAGCTAGGTGACAGTCTGTTATTGAGCTTTGCGTGTATGAACTTAAACCACACATAGACTATTATTTTTATCTCAGTCTCTTTCCCATTCCTGATTTTTACGGGAGAATGAAGAAGAGATATAAGTCTGTGATTTCTATGAGAATATCCATCTCTCCTCCATTCACCTGTAAAGTAACAGAATGGAGGATGAACAGAAACGGTAAGAGCTATGTACTTGTGACCTTACAGACAGTTATCACATGGTATAACTATTCATACTTCTCTACAATATCTTGATTATTAGTAGGTTTGATGTCTGGTTAGACAATCTTGCAGCATCCTTTCATTTTTACTCGTGCATTGTAGATAACTACCAGTGTGTAGTGAGCCCTAAATCCGTTTATTGCTATATGAGGATTATATAAAATTCAATGTCAGAACAGCAGGAGTACGAAAAAGAAATATCTCTTATCAAACAAACAAACTAACATGGCACATTTCTGTTCCCATATCTCCAGATTTGACTAGATGTTTAAATGAGCCTTAGCCAGAAACAGTGAGAAACGCCACAGAATTAATAATTTGTGCCCTCGACTCTAAGCTGACGTGTATTCCTGAAGTAAAGAAATTCAAAAGGAAAAACAGCTGATTTTTAAATGCCAAGGCCAACATATTTTCAGAGGCTCATGAGAATGAATTGAGTCTATGTATAAAATACATAGAAAATAATATTTTTCCCTGCAGTACAATTGTATTAATGTAATAACATGTGTCTTGTGAAGTTTCTTCAAATAACCTTAAGGTAGTTCATTAAATTTGTGAAACTCCAGTTTTGAAAGTAATTTTACAATGCTGAAAAAAGTTTGAACCTACAAATAAGTGTCAGAATAAAGTTTTATTAGAAAGAATACAATTAATAATTTGCCAGTAATTATTAGCATTAAGAATTATGACATTGTTATGTAAACATAATTAAAAGTAAACTTAGGTGTCTTTATCAATCGAGACAATTTGGTTTGTATACTCTTATTTTTCTAGATTTCAGGACCCCGATGACAAAAGGCATTAAGTAGTAAGAATTTTGTTATATAAATACTTAATTGTAATTGACACCCCAAAAAAGTAAAATATGACTTTAATGACCTGTACAGATTCAATATGACAAATGTTCCTTTAGGATCGCAGGACCAAGATCTAAAAAAAAGCAACTGCAGCAGTATGACAGCATAAGTTCAACAATTAATAGGGAGAGCAAGAGTTAAAAAATCTAAGCAACAGGTGCAGCTTGTAAACTGCTGAGGAATGCAGCAGGGTTGATTAACTGTTACATTGATGAAATAGTATATATACAGACTACAGCAGCACTTCTGTCTGGAGTACTATATTGCACCTACAAATTCTACAGTAGACCAGGGACGAGAGCTTAATGCTCTGACAAATTTCTAATGAATTCTAATTGGCTGGAATTCACTGGGTCGTGAAACTAGTAGTTGAATAATCGCCATTGCTTGCAGTACGGTGACTATGGGTCCCGGAGGTAAGTGGTGGTGATGATGCCCTATATATCGATTTACTTCACAATGCCCCCTATCTTTTGTGGAGCATGCTTGGGGGCTTGTGAAGCCCCCAAGCATGCTCCCTTGCCCAAGCCTGTCGCTTCCAACTACGCAACATCGCCCGCATCCGTCCCTTTCTCTCTCAGGAGGCCACCAAAACCATCATACACGCACTCATCATCTCCCGCCTGGATTACTGCAACCTCCTCCTCACCGGCCTCCCCCACTCTCGTCTCTCCCCCCTCCGCTCTATTCTCAACGCGGCCGCAAGACTCATCTACCTCTCACGCCGCTCCTCCTCTGCCTCCCCTCTCTGCCTTGCCCTTCACTGGCTCCCCTTCCCCTACAGAATTCTTTTCAAACTCCTCACCACCACTTACAAGGCGCTCTCCCACTCTACTGCCCCTTATATCTCCAACCTCCTCTCCATTCACACTCCTGCCCGCTCCCTGCGCTCGGCCAATGACCGTCGCCTCTCCTCCACTCTGATCACCTCTTCCCATTCCAGAATCCAGGACTTTTCCTGTGCAGCCCCCCTTCACTGGAATGACCTCCCTCGCTCCATCCGCCTCTCTCCCACTCTGTGCTCCTTCAAACGTGCACTCAAAACTCACCTCTTTCTCAAAGCCTACCACCCATCCACTTAACCCCTATTTCCTCCGCTCATTCTCCCCTCTCTCCCATTGCCTCAACTGGCTCCTCTTGTGCCTGGTCTGTCAACCCTCCCTTAGGATGTAAGCTCGAATGAGCAGGGCCCTCTTCCCTCCTGTCTCCTCACCTGTTCTTCTGCTCCATGCTTATTGCAGCAGCCTGCCTGGAGTTTCTGAAGTATTGGTATTTTTGTTTCTTGTTCTGTACTGTTTCACCCTGTATAGTCTACTGTTTGTACTGTGTACAGCGCTGCGGAAATCTTGTGGCGCCTAACAAATAAATGATAATAATAATAATAATAATAGTTAGCTACGCAAACTGTCTGATTCATATAGCAACCAGTTACTCTCCAACGGTTGTGAAATGTATAGTTTCAGAACAAGTAACTATTCCAACTGTTGTGTCTCAGAATGACATTCTAGAGAGGACATGCTGCACCATATAGTTCTACAATAGTTGCAGATTCATAGGACGCCTGCAAAAAAGGAAGCAAAAACAGGAAACAAGGAAATAAGATCGGTCTCCTTACTTTTATTGGCATACATCAAATCCACCATCTGCCAGTGCATTGTGATGCTGCATATTTCACTGGCAGTTATGGAGAAGTTTAAATTATATTGCTGATCTTTTTGGGGCCGCATGGTGATGACTCCCCCTCTGTTAAAATGTGACTCCAACTCCCACATCACCCTTCCACTACAGCAAGCACATTAGGCAACCATTATATTATTCAAATAAAATGCATCAGAATCAGCTTGAAACACAGAAGTTGTTTTTTTTTTTAATATTGATCGTGCTCCTCAATTCTCCGTCTCTCTTCTGAGCACCAATAAATGCCTGAAGTGGCGCTCAGCAGTTGGGTATTGGGTTGCCATGAGAGCAATTTTGTAATGATAGGTTACTCAGAGCAATAAGAATGCTTTTACATTTAGAAATGAGATAAAATAAAACCCTTATGGACTGCCCTATTGCACAGAACCTCTGTGCACCTGCTCATGCTGAACCAGCCATATGTTTGCTCTTGCTGCCAACCTGACATTTACTGACAGTGTGATACTACTGGTTATGATACTAGTTTGGTTCTGCACAGCTATTTTCATCTCACAGGAGATAGTTCATCAAGCTGAAAAATAGGGGACAGAAAAGCACAGGGCAAAAGTGTCATCACATCAAAGTCCAGTCTCCTATCGCTTTGTACCTTTTCACGTAAAATACTTCTAAGTTTAGCCTCATATTTGGTTTACATTAATCATGAGAGCGAGGGGACATGGAGAAGTCCTTATTACCAGGGCCGGTGCTAGCGTTCACGGCGCCCTAGGCAAAATTTCGCCGCTGCCGCCCGCGCCCCCGTATTTTAAGTGTGTTTAAAAATAGCACTAAAAGTGAACGAGCAATTACTGAATGATCACCTTCTGATCCTATCTCCAATTCAGTGAAAATGGAAAAAGTCAACTCAAGGGCAAATTTAGCTACATTTATGAAAATAATATAGGGTCACGCAAGTTTCCGGTGGGGGAAAAAAAAACAGAAAAGAATTAAAGCCCCCCGCCCCCGAACACACTAAATAAAAAAATAATTACATTTTACTTACCTTTTCTTCCTCTAGCTGCTCCTCGCGATGCCTGCTGAGAGGGGAGGGGAGAACTTTATTCACACTGTCTGTCAGTGACAGACAGTGTGATACCTCAGAGGCGCCGCCGGCCAGACTATCACATGATCACCCCGCCGCCGCTGCACTTCTCTCCTGAGCCGCTGACTAGATTAGAAAATCTAGTCAGCGGCGCTCTGCAGGTCCCGGCGCCCTAGGCAACTGCCTAAGGTTGCATAATGGGAGCGCCGGGCCTGCTTATTACATATGGCAATTTTGTTAATGAAAGTTTTACTGTACGTTTCTTGGTGTACACTTGAAAATATGCTTCCCTGTGCAACATGAAGGGGCCAAATTTGTCCCATTAAAAGAGTAAAATGAGCCCTAAAGCCAACTAGCTCTGAGCTGGTGAAAAGTTATTGTTCTTCTGTGGACTGGAAATGACTTTATGCCTATCCAAGCATTTATCTAATTGAAATAATTTTCTCTGCAAAAGAACACCTAATCTCTGCTCCAGAAAGTGAGGTACACTGGTGCACTATTCCATACTTGCTAGGAAAATACAATACACCCAACTCCTCCCTTCTGCCTCTGTAACTTTTGATCCTCTGCATGTGTCAACATCTGTATAATCCTATGCAGCTCAACAGCATATTAAGAGTGTTTGCAAAAATAAATCTACCTGGCTGGTCCAAAGCTGATTCTGCACATGTAAGCGGTGTTTTGCACCTTCTGTGTATGCTAGCTATGCAACTAAGTGTTATCCCTCAATTTATATCCTTGGGTTTAACAGTATCCTGTACATTTGTGTTTAATGTTTGAAGTTCACCTTCCAGAAATGTTCAAAGTATTTGAAATTTGTTAGAACTTGGCCAATATGAACATTGACAAGTGAGCCCTCAAACTTGTTTATGCTACAATCTGGCCTTTCAAATTGGTATAGTTTGGGCTCAAAGTTCAAGTTCGCTACTCACAACTAAAGTAAAATATGCTAAAAAAAAACTGTGAATTTGCCTGTTTGAGCTTAAATTGTTACATTCTATAGTATTTTATACATTTAATTGTACAGTGAACATTACTGTGTTCTAGTTTAAAGTTGAAGCCTGCATAAAAAACTATACAAGCTTGAACAACCTCAAACATATTCAGACTGGCTCAAACCTGGTCAAATCTGTTTGACGTGCTTGAAATTACCTACACTGTATGGGCCTGTGTCATTAAGAAGAGAAAAACAAAAAAAGAGGAGTATGTTTGTTCCTGAACAAACAATGTAAGGGGTGCAAATTAGTTTATTTTGCACATAAGTTAAATACTGGCTGTTTTTTCATGTAACACACAAATGCTTGATAGCTTTACTTTTATACTGAAATTTAAAGTTGATCTAGGACATGCCCTATTGCAACAATAAATCTGTCCCTACATTTTAAGTTTACTTCCCCCTCCAATGCAACATGGTTTTGCCAAGGTGCAAAGGTACTCATTTTTTATGCTTTGCTCCCCTTAATGACTCAGGCCCTATTAGTCTATCTAAAGGGATTTTGTCACCAAGTTTCACCTTTAGAGCCAATTTAACAATCTGTTTGAGAACCGCTTTGATGCAAAGTTGAGCATCTGTAACAATTAGCTGCCATTTATTGCACTCAAGTGTTTGCAAAGTGTGTATTTAGTCAAAAGCAGCTGACCAGAAAAGACCACCTATGTGCATCCACACATTTTGGTACATGTACACATTTCATATTTTACTACTAATGCAATCTTTGTTCAGGACCTACCAATACCTTAACATAATACTGAAATTAACTATACCAGACAATATATTACAATATTAATCATGAAATATAATAATTACCTGATATTTAATAACTATATGCTGATTACCTTTGATGGATATTGTTCATGCTACATGAAAAGAATGGAAATGCCTTACAATTCTCAAAGTAATTCAAATACATCACTGACTATATTACAACATGCGCTTGAAACAAAACTTCATCAAGGCCTTCGCTAGTATAATGTGTAAAGAGTGAAATGGCCCATGTTGGCAGGCATAGTTTTAATAGCTGATGTCTGATAAAATAGCATTAACTTTATTATATTTTAGTTTTCCTTCCTATGCAGGCCTAATTCCTCTTCTTATGAGTTACTTAAAGTAATAAAACAGGCTAGTATCCCTTTCTGCTTATCTAGTCACCACACTTACAATCTTAGTACCTTTTATATTATCATCATGATCATCATTTATTTTTATATAGCGCCAGCAAATTCCATAGCGCTTTACAACTGGGGTCAAACATTGTAATAGATAATACTGGGTAATACAGACTAAGAGGTAAGTGGGCCCTGCTCGCAAGCTTACAATCCATGAGATTTATATATCCTGGAGAAAGGTATAGCTAAGTGTGTCATTATGTTATTCACATTAACCACTATATAATAACTAGAAATCCAATGAAATGAATGGATGTGGGAAGCACAGGGGGTGGAGACATGGGTATCATAATAGGTAAAGCAGAGGTTAACTGCCTTATGATAAATTATTTGTGGTTTATCTTGATAAAAGATTCCAATGTTTATGTACAATGTTTTCTATTTTTTATGATCTCTTACCTTATTGAAATATGAAGGCCCATTTATAGTTGTTTCCCTTGTGCTTATCTTAATAGATTTCCTATCTCTAATTAACAAAATGCTCTTATCAATTTCCTACACTGTATTTTGTTATACTTTTGTTGTTGCTTTTAATGATTATGCAGTCATTTTATATATGAAGGGGTGATAGTTAGAAGAGCGCTAGTTTATGCTATTTTTATTGTTATACTTTAAACTTTACTGCTGAGGATTTTCTCACCCTTGTGCTGAGCTTATTTTGGCACTTTTTGGGCTGGTCACATTTCAACATCAATATCAGTAATTTGATTATGCAGCACCCACACTAATTATACCTTATTTTTCAGAAGACTTCCATTAAATTTTACTAATTTAATTAGGAATTTTCATTAAATACCATTAGTTTGCCTATACCTACTGACATGCGAAGAAAATCCTTACCAGATGAAGAGAAAAAATATTTTAAAACTACTGGATTCCACAGATGTGGAATTTATACAGCATGTAGAAACTATTATTATTATTATTATTATTATCCTTTATTTGTTAGGCACCACAAGGTTTCAGCAGCGCCGTACACCGTACAAACAGTAGACTAAACAGGGTAAAACAGTACAAACCAATAAACAAAAATACCAATACTTCAGAAACTCCAGGCTGGGTGATGTAGTAAACAAGGAGCAGAAGAACGGTAAGGAGACAGGAGGGAAGAGGGCCCTGCTCATGTGAGCTTACATCCTAAGGGAGGGAAAACAGACTGGCACAGGGGGAGCCAGATAAGGCAAGGGGAGAGCGAGTGGAGTATAGAGAAGGGGTAAATTAAGAACAAAACAATAAACATAGACTTTGTGGTTAATCTTATAATATTGAACAATTTATTACCTGTTATATGACGACAGTTATAACCTAATAGAGTGTAGTTGTGGCAGTTTCTATGTAACACCAACATACAGGTCTTTAAAGATCCGTCTTGCCAAACACATTTAAGACCATCATAGAGGAGTAGAAAATCACTCCATTCTAGAACACTTCAAAAAGACTGTCACGGGCACTAGGAGTCTTTACCCAGGGATCACCAGGTGATAGGCCTACCAGAGCAGTATAGGTGGTAATATGGTACTCTGGTAACAGGGTGATCACGGAACAGGAAATAGCAGATGATGAGATGCTCAGGAAAGTCTATGACTAGCAGCACTGGCAATATGATGGTAATAATACACGAGGAACTGTATGGACAAAGGACACGTGAAGGTAGTCAGTGGTCTGCGGTAGCAAGTTGTACCACTGCTATAGTGAGGAGAAATGTCCAACAGAAACGAGGAGGTGATGAGAGTCAGCGGTCTGCGGATAGCAAGTTGTACCGCTGTCAGAGTGAAGGAATGGAATCCAAGTGGAGGTATCCGGGGAGTCAGTGGTCTGCGTTAGCAAGTTGTACCACTGCTATGTGAGAGGATACTGGAACAGGTGAAACTGGAAACAGGGATCAGTGGTCTGCCACTAGCAAGTTGTACCACTGAATATATATGTGAGGAGGTGCACGGGGAGAGACTGCAACACAAGATATACACGGGCACCTTAACTTTGATCCACAGTAATATGCACAATATATATGTATATATGACTGAACAGCACTGCCAATATAGAAAGTCTCTTGAAGTAATCCAGCACGAGATAACACAGTCAATGATGGCAATAGACTCAGCGGATAGCAAACTCCAGAGGAGAACCAACACAGTCCAGCAAGGTATGCAATACACAGCACAGTCAATGAGAAGTATGCATACCGTGGTTCAGAAGCAGGCAGTCAGACAGGAGTGCAGAGATACCTGAACGGCAGGAGGCCGGCAGGATGCAAAGTCCCTGGATGGGTGAAGCGGTGGTCTAGTAGGTGCAGCGCACAGATAGGTAGACCAGCAGGGAACACAGGAAAGCGTGGAGAGCGGATCAGCAGTAGATGGATGAGTAGCGCTGAGGAGTAGCAGCAGCGGGTCTCTGCGGAAACACGGAGGTAGCCAATAGCAACCAGCAGGTGCAGTAACGATGGGACACGGGAGAGCAGAGTTGAACTGGAACTGTTGATCACGGAGAGTAGCGGATAGCAATAGTGGCAGCAGTCTCAAGGAAACACAGGAGGGTTGACAGGAACTGAAGACTGAAGCGCACAGAGGCAGCGGATAGGCATCAGCCAAACAGTCACGATGAAACACAGACGGGTTGCAGGTTGAAGACTGTAGAGCACGGAGGCAGCGGATAGGAATCAGCTAACAGTCACGATGATGAAACACAGACGAGTTGCAGGTTGAAGACTGTAGTGCACGGAGGCAGCGGATAGGAATCAGCTAACAGTCACGATGATGAAACACAGACGAGTTGCAGGTTGAAGACTGTGGTGCACAGAGGCAGCGGATAGGAATCAGCTAATAGTCACGATGAAGAACAGGTGAGTGGATGTGGATGGAAGACTGTAGTGCACGGAGGCAGCGGATAGGCATCAGCTAACAGTCCCAATAATACATGGTAGAGTTGAAGTGGTTAGAAGACTGTAGTGCACGGAGGCAGCGGATAGGAATCAGCTCACAGTCACGATGATACACAGAAAGGTAGCTGTGGTATGGAAACCACAGAGGTAGAAGTGGTTTGGAAACCACAGGGGTAGAAGTGGTTTGGAAACCACAGGAATCAGCTGGGCTGAATAAACGAGGAAACACAGGAACACCTTCAGAGACTCATGGGGAATGAGACTCCAAGATCAGGCAACGTGGTGTTGACCACAGGTGCTTAATATAGGGAGTGTTGCCTGATCTGCCAATTAAGTTAAAGGAACATACACTGAAGGTTTAGAAAGGGCTGCGCATGCGCAGTCCCTCAGGATGGAGGACGGCCACGGTTCCTAAATGTCCGGGAAGAAGCACTCACAGTCCGGTGAGTGACAGTACCCCCCCTTTTAAAGTTGGGCACAGAACGCCTGGAACCGGGCTTGTCCGGATTTTTGGAATAAAACTTCTTCAGAAGGGCAGGAGCACTAAGGTCTTCAGCTTTGATCCATGAGCGCTCTTCAGGACCAAAGCCCTTCCAATGAACGAGGAAACGGAGAACTCCTCGCGAAATTTTTGCATCCAATACCTCAGTAATCTCGAAATCCTCCTCCTGATGAACTTGAACTGGCTGCGGTGCTGAGGGAGGAGTCGAGAAACGGTTGATGATGAGAGGTTTGAGCAAGGACACATGGAAGGCATTGGAAATCCGAAGATTCTTAGGAAGAAGAAGTTTAACACATACTGGATTGATAACTTGAATGATCCTATATGGACCAATAAAACGAGGGGCGAATTTCATAGATGGAACCTTCAAACGAATATTTTTGGTAGATAACCAGACACGATCTCCAATTTTTAGTGGTGGAATAGCCCGCCTCTTCCTATCTGCGAAAGACTTATATTTGTTAGATGTCTTCTTTAAACAGGTTTTGACCTGAGACCAGATATTTTTGAAGGTCTGACAAGCAGTCTCCACAGCAGGAACTTGGGTGGGCGGGAGGGCAGGAAATTCCGGAAAAGACGGATGGTGACCGGGAACCACCAGCACTTGACTTTTTGAAGATGACTCCTGAGATCCATCTTCAACGTCCGATGACGTCACGAACGCCCGATGAAGAGGAAGGCGTTCAGACTGAACCTTATCACACAGATCCGTAGATGAAGGATCCTGTGGAGGAGGACCTGGTGAAATAGACGAATGCTGTCTTTTGAATGAAACCATTTGAGAGAGACAACGATGATGACATTCAGCTCCCCAAGATGTAACTTGAGAAGTGCGCCAGTCAATCCGGGGAGAATGACATTGAAGCCATGGAAGGCCTAAGACAATCGGACTTGTCGTAACAGGAAGAATTAAAAACGAAATCTCTTCATGGTGTAGCCCACCAATCTGAAGCGTTACTGGAGACGTACTCTGGGTGATGAGACCATTGATGAGACGTGATCCATCCATAGCAGTCACAGTAATCGGTGTTTTTAAAGTGATCACTGGTAGAGACCATTGATTCACTAGAGATTTAGAAATGAAATTTCCTGCTGCTCCAGAATCAATCAATGCCTGTGACTCAAAGGATTTGGTAGCAAAGGAAATCGTAACATCAAAAGCGCAGGCTTTTAATTTCGTAGAAGATGGAGAGGACTCCAGGAACCCTAACCTTATCTCCCCAGTATTGGTTAGAGCCCGGCATTTCCTGAGACAAGAATTGAGCATATGCGTAGAATCGGCACAATAGATACAAAGTCTATTCTTTATTCTTCGGTCCCTCTCCTCTAAAGTTAATTTGGAGCGACCTATCTCCATGGGTATCACCGGAGATGAAGCTGGGTGAAATTGAGGATTTGAGAGAAGAGGTGTTTTAACCGAAGTTGTTTTCTCAGGTTCTCTTTCACGAAACCTCAGGTCTACACGATGGCAAAGAGAGATCAAATCTTCTAAAGAGGAGGGTAGTTCTTGTGAAGTCAGTGCATTTTTAATTTTATCGGAAAGCCCCTGCCAGAAGGCGGCAATTAATGCTTCAGTGTTCCATTGAAGTTCAGAGGCTAAGATCCTAAATTGAATGACGTACTGAGCCACAGTGCGAGATCCTTGGCGAAGACGGAGAATGCTGGATGCAGCGGAAATAACACGACCTGGTTCATCGAATACACTTCGAATGTTAAAATAAATTCGGCACTATCCTGTAACAATGGATCGTTTCTTTCCCACAGAGGGGAAGCCCATGCGAGAGCTTGTCCAGAAAACAATGAAATAAGATAGGCCACTCTGGAACGATGGGTAGAAAAATTTTGAGGCTGGAGCTCAAAATGAACTGAGCATTGAGTAAGAAAACCCCTACAAGTTTTGGGGTCTCCATCGTATTTTGACGGAGTAGGCAGGTGAAGCGTGGAAGCCGTAAACACCTGGGATGGCACTGGGGAAACGGAGGAAGGCACAGGAGCATCAACAGTAGTTGTGGCATCTTGCACGGACGTTCTTTGGGAAGCTAACGCCTGGTAAAACCGCAGTAAATGCCGTTGGCGAACTTCCTGTTGCTCAATACGGGTAACCAGATGCCGCAGCATCTCTTTGGCTGTAGGTTCCGTATCTGGGTCTGTCATGGCCTGATCTTACTGTCACGGGCACTAGGAGTCTTTACCCAGGGATCACCAGGTGATAGGCCTACCAGAGCAGTATAGGTGGTAATATGGTACTCTGGTAGCAGGGTGATCACGGAACAGGAAATAGCAGATGATGAGATGCTCAGGAAAGTCTATGACTAGCAGCACTGGCAATATGATGGTAATAATACACGAGGAACTGTATGGACAAAGGACACGTGAAGGTAGTCAGTGGTCTGCGGTAGCAAGTTGTACCACTGCTATAGTGAGGAGAAATGTCCATCAGAAACGAGGAGGTGATGAGAGTCAGCGGTCTGCGGATAGCAAGTTGTACCGCTGTCAGAGTGAAGGAATGGAATCCAAGTGGAGGTATCCGGGGAGTCAGTGGTCTGCGTTAGCAAGTTGTACCACTGCTATGTGAGAGGATACTGGAACAGGTGAAACTGGAAACAGGGATCAGTGGTCTGCCACTAGTAAGTTGTACCACTGAATATATATGTGAGGAGGTGCACGGGGAGAGACTGCAACACAAGATATACACGGGCACCTTAACTTTGATCCACAGTAATATGCACAATATATATGTATATATGACTGAACAGCACTGCCAATATAGAAAGTCTCTTGAAGTAATCCAGCACGAGATAACACAGTCAATGATGGCAATAGACTCAGCGGATAGCAAACTCCAGAGGAGAACCAACACAGTCCAGCAAGGTATGCAATACACAGCACAGTCAATGAGAAGTATGCATACCGTGGTTCAGAAGCAGGCAGTCAGACAGGAGTGCAGAGATACCTGAACGGCAGGAGGCCGGCAGGATGCAAAGTCCCTGGATGGGTGAAGCGGTGGTCTAGTAGGTGCAGCGCACAGATAGGTAGACCAGCAGGGAACACAGGAAAGCGTGGAGAGCGGATCAGCAGTAGATGGATGAGTAGCGCTGAGGAGTAGCAGCAGCGGTTCTCTGCGGAAACACGGAGGTAGCCAATAGCAACCAGCAGGTGCAGTAACGATGGGACACGGGAGAGCAGAGTTGAACTGGAACTGTTGATCACGGAGAGTAGCGGATAGCAATAGTGGCAGCAGTCTCAAGGAAACACAGGAGGGTTGACAGGAACTGAAGACTAAAGCGCACAGAGGCAGCGGATAGGCATCAGCCAAACAGTCACGATGAAACACAGACGGGTTGCAGGTTGAAGACTGTAGAGCACGGAGGCAGCGGATAGGAATCAGCTAACAGTCACGATGATGAAACACAGACGAGTTGCAGGTTGAAGACTGTAGTGCACGGAGGCAGCGGATAGGAATCAGCTAACAGTCACGATGATGAAACACAGACGAGTTGCAGGTTGAAGACTGTGGTGCACAGAGGCAGCGGATAGGAATCAGCTAATAGTCACAATGAAGAACAGGTGAGTGGATGTGGATGGAAGACTGTAGTGCACGGAGGCAGCGGATAGGCATCAGCTAACAGTCCCAATAATACATGGTAGAGTTGAAGTGGTTAGAAGACTGTAGTGCACGGAGGCAGCGGATAGGAATCAGCTCACAGTCACGATGATACACAGAAGGGTAGCTGTGGTATGGAAACCACAGAGGTAGAAGTGGTTTGGAAACCACAGGGGTAGAAGTGGTTTGGAAACCACAGGAATCAGCTGGGCTGAATAAACGAGGAAACACAGGAACACCTTCAGAGACTCATGGGGAATGAGACTCCAAGATCAGGCAACGTGGTGTTGACCACAGGTGCTTAATATAGGGAGTGTTGCCTGATCTGCCAATTAAGTTAAAGGAACATACACTGAAGGTTTAGAAAGGGCTGCGCATGCGCAGTCCCTCAGGATGGAGGACGGCCACGGTTCCTAAATGTCCGGGAAGAAGCACTCACAGTCCGGTGAGTGACAGTACCCCCCCTTTTAAAGGTGGGCACAGAACGCCTGGAACCGGGCTTGTCTGGATTTTTGGAATAAAACTTCTTCAGAAGGGCAGGAGCACTAAGGTCTTCAGCTTTGATCCATGAGCGCTCTTCAGGACCAAAGCCCTTCCAATGAACGAGGAAACGGAGAACTCCTCGCGAAATTTTTGCATCCAATACCTCAGTAATCTCGAAATCCTCCTCCTGATGAACTTGAACTGGCTGCGGTGCTGAGGGAGGAGTCGAGAAACGGTTGATGATGAGAGGTTTGAGCAAGGACACATGGAAGGCATTGGAAATCCGAAGATTCTTAGGAAGAAGAAGTTTAACACATACTGGATTGATAACTTGAATGATCCTATATGGACCAATAAAACGAGGGGCGAATTTCATAGATGGAACCTTCAAACGAATATTTTTGGTAGATAACCAGACACGATCTCCAATTTTTAGTGGTGGAATAGCCCGCCTCTTCCTATCTGCGAAAGACTTATATTTGTTAGATGTCTTCTTTAAACAGGTTTTGACCTGAGACCAGATATTTTTGAAGGTCTGACAAGCAGTCTCCACAGCAGGAACTTGGGTGGGCGGGAGGGCAGGAAATTCCGGAAAAGACGGATGGTGACCGGGAACCACCAGCACTTGACTTTTTGAAGATGACTCCTGAGATCCATCTTCAACGTCCGATGACGTCACGAACGCCCGATGAAGAGGAAGGCGTTCAGACTGAACCTTATCACACAGATCCGTAGATGAAGGATCCTGTGGAGGAGGACCTGGTGAAATAGACGAATGCTGTCTTTTGAATGAAACCATTTGAGAGAGACAACGATGATGACATTCAGCTCCCCAAGATGTAACTTGAGAAGTGCGCCAGTCAATCCGGGGAGAATGACATTGAAGCCATGGAAGGCCTAAGACAATCGGACTTGTCGTAACAGGAAGAATTAAAAACGAAATCTCTTCATGGTGTAGCCCACCAATCTGAAGCGTTACTGGAGACGTACTCTGGGTGATGAGACCATTGATGAGACGTGATCCATCCATAGCAGTCACAGTAATCGGTGTTTTTAAAGTGATCACTGGTAGAGACCATTGATTCACTAGAGATTTAGAAATGAAATTTCCTGCTGCTCCAGAATCAATCAATGCCTGTGACTCAAAGGATTTGGTAGCAAAGGAAATCGTAACATCAAAAGCGCAGGCTTTTAATTTCGTAGAAGATGGAGAGGACTCCAGGAACCCTAACCTTATCTCCCCAGTATTGGTTAGAGCCCGGCATTTCCTGAGACAAGAATTGAGCATATGCGTAGAATCGGCACAATAGATACAAAGTCTATTCTTTATTCTTCGGTCCCTCTCCTCTAAAGTTAATTTGGAGCGACCTATCTCCATGGGTATCACCGGAGATGAAGCTGGGTGAAATTGAGGATTTGAGAGAAGAGGTGTTTTAACCGAAGTTGTTTTCTCAGGTTCTCTTTCACGAAACCTCAGGTCTACACGATGGCAAAGAGAGATCAAATCTTCTAAAGAGGAGGGTAGTTCTTGTGAAGTCAGTGCATTTTTAATTTTATCGGAAAGCCCCTGCCAGAAGGCGGCAATTAATGCTTCAGTGTTCCATTGAAGTTCAGAGGCTAAGATCCTAAATTGAATGACGTACTGAGCCACAGTGCGAGATCCTTGGCGAAGACGGAGAATGCTGGATGCAGCGGAAATAACACGACCTGGTTCATCGAATACACTTCGGAACGTTAAAATAAATTCGGCACTATCCTGTAACAATGGATCGTTTCTTTCCCACAGAGGGGAAGCCCATGCGAGAGCTTGTCCAGAAAACAATGAAATAAGATAGGCCACTCTGGAACGATGGGTAGAAAAATTTTGAGGCTGGAGCTCAAAATGAACTGAGCATTGAGTAAGAAAACCCCTACAAGTTTTGGGGTCTCCATCGTATTTTGACGGAGTAGGCAGGTGAAGCGTGGAAGCCGTAAACACCTGGGATGGCACTGGGGAAACGGAGGAAGGCACAGGAGCATCAACAGTAGTTGTGGCATCTTGCACGGACGTTCTTTGGGAAGCTAACGCCTGGTAAAACCGCAGTAAATGCCGTTGGCGAACTTCCTGTTGCTCAATACGGGTAACCAGATGCCGCAGCATCTCTTTGGCTGTAGGTTCCGTATCTGGGTCTGTCATGGCCTGATCTTACTGTCACGGGCACTAGGAGTCTTTACCCAGGGATCACCAGGTGATAGGCCTACCAGAGCAGTATAGGTGGTAATATGGTACTCTGGTAGCAGGGTGATCATGGAACAGGAAATAGCAGATGATGAGATGCTCAGGAAAGTCTATGACTAGCAGCACTGGCAATATGATGGTAATAATACACGAGGAACTGTATGGACAAAGGACACGTGAAGGTAGTCAGTGGTCTGCGGTAGCAAGTTGTACCACTGCTATAGTGAGGAGAAATGTCCAACAGAAACGAGGAGGTGATGAGAGTCAGCGGTCTGCGGATAGCAAGTTGTACCGCTGTCAGAGTGAAGGAATGGAATCCAAGTGGAGGTATCCGGGGAGTCAGTGGTCTGCGTTAGCAAGTTGTACCACTGCTATGTGAGAGGATACTGGAACAGGTGAAACTGGAAACAGGGATCAGTGGTCTGCCACTAGTAAGTTGTACCACTGAATATATATGTGAGGAGGTGCACGGGGAGAGACTGCAACACAAGATATACACGGGCACCTTAACTTTGATCCACAGTAATATGCACAATATATATGTATATATGACTGAACAGCACTGCCAATATAGAAAGTCTCTTGAAGTAATCCAGCACGAGATAACACAGTCAATGATGGCAATAGACTCAGCGGATAGCAAACTCCAGAGGAGAACCAACACAGTCCAGCAAGGTATGCAATACACAGCACAGTCAATGAGAAGTATGCATACCGTGGTTCAGAAGCAGGCAGTCAGACAGGAGTGCAGAGATACCTGAACGGCAGGAGGCCGGCAGGATGCAAAGTCCCTGGATGGGTGAAGCGGTAATCAAGTAGGTGCAGCGCACAGATAGGTAGACCAGCAGGGAACACAGGAAAGCGTGGAGAGCGGATCAGCAGTAGATGGATGAGTAGCGCTGAGGAGTAGCAGCAGCGGGTCTCTGCGGAAACACGGAGGTAGCCAATAGCAACCAGCAGGTGCAGTAACGATGGGACACGGGAGAGCAGAGTTGAACTGGAACTGTTGATCACGGAGAGTAGCGGATAGCAATAGTGGCAGCAGTCTCAAGGAAACACGGGAGTGTTGACAAGAACTGAAGACTGAAGCGCACAGAGGCAGCGGATAGGCATCAGCCAAACAGTCACGATGAAACACAGACGGGTTGCAGGTTGAAGACTGTAGAGCACGGAGGCAGCGGATAGGAATCAGCTAACAGTCACGATGATGAAACACAGACGAGTTGCAGGTTGAAGACTGTAGTGCACGGAGGCAGCGGATAGGAATCAGCTAACAGTCACGATGATGAAACACAGACGAGTTGCAGGTTGAAGACTGTGGTGCACAGAGGCAGCGGATAGGAATCAGCTAACAGTCACGATGAAGAACAGGTGAGTGGATGTGGATGGAAGACTGTAGTGCACGGAGGCAGCGGATAGGCATCAGCTAACAGTCCCAATAATACATGGTAGAGTTGAAGTGGCTAGAAGACTGTAGTGCACGGAGGCAGCGGATAGGAATCAGCTCACAGTCACGATGATACACAGAAGGGTAGCTGTGGTATGGAAACCACAGAGGTAGAAGTGGTTTGGAAACCACAGGGTAGAAGTGGTTTGGAAACCACAGGAATCAGCTGGGCTGAATAAACGAGGAAACACAGGAACACCTTCAGAGACTCATGGGGAATGAGACTCCAAGATCAGGCAACGTGGTGTTGACCACAGGTGCTTAATATAGGGAGTGTTGCCTGATCTGCCAATTAAGTTAAAGGAACATACACTGAAGGTTTAGAAAGGGCTGCGCATGCGCAGTCCCTCAGGATGGAGGACGGCCACGGTTCCTAAATGTCCGGGAAGAAGCACTCACAGTCCGGTGAGTGACAAAGATTCAGTGCTCGAAAAAACAAATAAAAAAATTCTGAGCTATACAACACATACAAAACCACTGGAGATGCAGTGATGTGTCACTCCAAGTCACCCAAACAGAAATTAAGTGGATCCACAGTCTAAATAGCCTTACTCCGCAAGGTTTACATTAAAATTTTGAGTAAAAGTGGTTTTTGGAAAGAATATGATCATTTATTACTTCTATTTTGTTTTGGTTCCGTGATATACTTTAGTCTTGAGAATGTTAGATTTATGTATATCAAGGAATTCCCTTTTGGAGATAGAATTGCACATTCTAAAAGGTGTAAATGAGTATTTTCCTTTTTTTGGTTGATATCATGTTAAAAGAATATCTTTATGCTGTGATTTTTTGGGTTTTGGTTATTATGTGAGAACATGTAACCACAATACTTTTTATAAATGATATGATGATAATCACCTGTGGATTTTTTAAAGAATATCAATTGTTGATGATATTTACAATACATTTTATTCTAATGCTTATTTTGTTTGGTGGAACTTAATTTTATATCTAAGTTCCAGTATTTGGAACTCCATAGCATTTTCAGTTTTGGAGAAGCCATTGTAAATATATGAGAATCATTGGGTTTTATTGGACACTTGTTAAGTTGAGGGCATAAACTACTTGTCTGTTGAAATTATAAGACAGACTTTAGACTAAAAAAATATATTATTTTCAATGAAGATAATGGTGTAACAGTTTCCAGAGACATAGGGCTAGATTTACTATCAGGCGTGTTTGTAAACCCGCCGACTTTCGGCGGATTTGGTGGCGGTTTAGCCATCGCCGGATTTACTAAGGCTAAACCCGCCGTCCAAACGGCCAAAAATGATGTTTCCAAACCCGCCTCTGTATACATCGCCATGACGGTTTCAACAATGTTCAACATACAAACAGCCGGATTTACTATTAGGGGGTTTATAAAGCCGCCGGAAAACCGCCATTCAAAAGACCAAAATGAAAGCGCTGCTTGTGAGCGGCGAGATTGTTCAAACAGTGTGCTGTTTCAGATATTTGGGCAATCAGAACAGAAGGAAAAGGGCCATTTCATGTTCAAAGTTTTTTCCTTTGGGATTGTATATGTTAAAAGGCCAGTGTCTTGTAATTGCAGTGTTGTTTTGGTTTCTTTTTCTCTTGTGTCTTCCCACCATGCAATTTATTTACTGATTTAGTAGAGGGGTGTTATAGCGTACCTTTGTACTTTGGTAAACTAGGTTCAGGTTACTAGAATAATCTGGTTGGGTGGCTATGTATGCACCTGAAAAGGGGTTTGATATTATCCTGGCTGGCTGTTTGATACATAATCTAGCAATACATCAACTTACCCCACCGATTATTGCAGTAGACAGTGAAGAAGAAGGGGTCCGTGTCACATCTGGTGATGTGCAGAGCACAGAGGGCGGAAGGGAGATTAGAGACCGTCTAATTGCAAACTACTTTACGTGTAAGTACATAGTATGAAAAACATTTTTTGCTCAAAAATGTGTTTTATGTGAGTGCAATTTTTATATTTTATTTTAAATGTTTTGTAAATTGGAACCTTTAAAAACAGGATAGTGTGTACTCCTCATGTGGTAAATATGAACATCCCTGGATTGTGACAGTCAGAGGTCAATGTTTAAGTGAAATTAGTGCATAGTTTTTAAAACATCAGTATACTCTTGTTTAATTAGCAGAAAAGAAACACTGACACCATAGAAATTTAACTGCATTTATTGCAGAACACAATAAATAATAACGTATAATGCTTACGCAAACTTGTGAAAACATGAAGCAATAATAATTATTGCACTAGCGACGTCTTTTTGCAGGCATATCACAATGCTTGGTGCCACTCTCTCCCCTCCCTCGCCCACCCCTGGTGCGAGCACCTCTCCTTGGAGGAGTACTCTGTACAGATGTGCTAGGCGTACTAGCGGTACTGGTGGTGGCTGAAGAGATAGGTGCCGGTAAACGGGCTACAATTTCTGAATGTAGTTGCCCTGCCAGCCGGGTCACATTGGCATTCCCCTCACGTACTGTGGAATGTAAGGCCTCCACAGCCCCAGTCATTTGGGCCAGCTGCACATTGGTCTGTTCTAAAGCTGTTGCCAGACGGTTGATTCCAGCAGGGAGTTGACTATTGGAGCGGTGTATGCGCCTCAACTGGGCCGCAATTTGGGACATGTGGCGAGTTTGCCTGTCCATGAATAATGTCTGTTGCTGCTGGAATGCGCCAATAGACAGCGCCATTTCTCTGGCTGGGTCCATAGGTGCAGGTGCAGGTTGGTGGTGTGATGGTTCAGCAGGGCCAGGTGAAACTTCCTGGAGGCCAGACACAGGGGCATCCACTGTTACCAGGGTGATGGTTGTTAGATCCTCTGGCTCAGGGGACATTTCCAGGGACTCCGCCTGAGGTGGCTGGTATGAAGAGGGCCCTGTGTATGAAAAATGACGGTAAGTATATAGTATATAATATGTTTGTATATTGCATTCTGAACACTGGATAGGAAATAATAATCTTTAGCAACTACAGATTCTTTCACAATGTTTGCATTCCTGATTTCTAGTCCTATGCTACCTGCTTACGGATGCACTTATTATCCTTTTAATACCCATTATCATTTGGACTGTGTAGTACATGCTGGGTTATTTTGACTAAACTGCATGCTATAAAAAGTGGAGATGTTGCCTATAGCAACCAATCAGATTTTAGCTGTCATTTTGTTGAATGCAATAAATAAAGTAAAGGTATATTCTGATGGGTTTCTATAGGCAACATATCAGTTTAGTAAAATGTAGCCCTAACTTCTCATTGCAAACAATAAAAAGAAAAAAAAAAAAACATTGAAAGCAACATTTGCACAGAAAATCAAGTAACTCGATTATTTCTCTCCTAAACAGAAATCACGCACCTGCTTGCTCGTCTGTGCCCGAATCTCTCGCTGAAGGTGGAGGTGTAGGTCTGGCACTGGGACTGAACTGCGGTCCTGGCGATTCTAGATGTATTAGAAAAAGCATACAATGTATTTCCAGAAAAAAACAATTTCCAAATATATGTTTATTGCACAAATGTGTTTGCAATTTTTGTATATTTTTTTCTATGAGAAAAAAAAACCTTTACAAACTATTAGAGGCAAAAATACACTTTGAAAATCAAAAAAAAAAAAAAAATAATAAGAAAAAACGTTTGCAAAGAGAAAAGCAGTTTTAAAAAGAGAACAGCAGTTTTAAAAAGAGAAAAGCAGTTTTAAAAAGAGAACAGCAGTTTTAAAAAGAGAAAAGCAGTTTTAAAAAGAGAACAGCAGTTTTAAAAAGAGAACAGCAGTTTTAAAAAGAGAAAAGCAGTTTTAAAAAGAGAACAGCAGTTTTAAAAAGAGAAAAGCAGTTTTAAAAAGAGAACAGCAGTTTTAAAAAGAGAAAAGCAGTTTTAAAAAGAGAACAGCAGTTTTAAAAAGAGAAAAGCAGTTTTAAAAAGAGAACAGCAGTTTTAAAAAGAGAAAAGCAGTTTTAAAAAGAGAAAAGCAGTTAAAATACTATTAGGTTAAAAAAAACAAATAACTCACCAACTACTTGGCCAAAAGAGGGCGAGTCGGTGTCCTGGACATTTATGCCCTCTACAATTTCAGCCGGCATTATCTGGCGCAGCTCCTCCTCGTACGTGGTGTACTTCATACGAAGTGGGGGGCCACCACCCGTGCGCCTTGTAGACCTCCTTTCCTGGGCCATCTTCTCTTTAAGCCTCCTCTTAATATCAGAGAAGCGCTTGCGGCAGTGTGCCACTGTCCGCTTCAGTGGGCCCACCGCGTTCACGGCATCACAGACTCTCCCCCACAGTTGGTGACGCCGCCTTAGAGGAGTCCGGGCTGCCAGGTTCCCTAGGATGACCTCGTAGCAGGGAATGATGTTGTGCACCAACACACAATTCTCATCATGTGAGAAGCGCACATTCCTCCCTGTCTTGGTCTTCCTGCCCTGTCCTGTCTCCTCAACCTCTCCCTCTCCCTCCTCTGACCCCTCAACCTCCATCTCCCTCTCCTCAGCCTGTTCTCCCCTCCTATCTCTGGACATTTTTACCCAGAAGACAGAAAAACACAAAACACTGAAGGACTTACAAACACAAAGAACAAACTACACTACCTACAGACACACTCTCCACACAGTCACACACAAGTAACACAGACAAAGGACAAGTCAAATACAAAAAATACAAGACAGAAAATAAATGAGAAAATAAATGTACAAAACAGGAAAAAACCACAGGACTACTCACACTTCAAACAGATATCGCTCCACCAATCCACCAAACTTCAACTCTCACCAACTCTCAGCAAACCACTATCCTCCAAACTCCTCTCACAAAACTCCTCAAACCCCTATCAAAGAAAAAGTGTCAGGCCAGTGGTTTATATAGGGCTTGTGATGTCAAATCTCCTGATTTTTAAAATAGCCAATAGTAACAGGCCAGGAGACAGGTGTAATTTTCAAAAAAAACGCCTTTACACAAAAGCGCCGTCATTTAAAGCAAAAGCGCCATGTTCTATTCAAAGCCGCCGCCGGCTTTGAGCATTACATCCCGCCGTTACATCGCCGGCGGCTTCAAATTGAAGCTGAAATGCGCCCATTAGTAAATCCGGCTGTTTGCAATGCAAACACGCCGGAAAACCGCCGCGATGCATGGCGGTTTGAAGCCGCCATGCATCACGCCTGATAGTAAATCTAGCCCATAGTTTTTTGTGGATTAAAACAACATTTGGATAGATATTAATGTTCTTTTTGAAGTTATATAGTATTTTGAAATAAAGTTTAAATAAGCGGAAATGGAAAGCAAATATGTTAATAGGGGCCAGCTGGTGACATCACTACAAAAAAAAAAAAACAGGAGGAAGAGGATTTCCCCATCCGATTTGAGAAAGACTATTTCAGTCAAAACTTGTTAATTAATTGGAGACTACGCGAACTCCACCAGAGAGTTTTTACCATCTGCAGAGGAAAAAGCTGGGGGGTTCACCTGGGAATCCAATCTTTTTATGCTATCAAGCCATCTTATCTGCATTCTCTGATAGATATTACTGCATAAGATATTTCATTGTCAGTTGTTTAACTTTTTTTGCTGTGTAATTGGGTTTTAAATAAATACCAAAGTTTTCAAATTACACAAGATTTGTCTCTTCTCTTTTCCTTTGTTTTATGCATTAATATATGGTGAGAGTATTTTGCTAAAGAAAGAGTGTGGAGAAGATTACATTACATTTCATCTGAGATTGCATTAAAGCTTAATTTTATTCAACTTTGAAGTAAGTGCATAGAAAAATGGGGGGCATAAGGTGCATGTAGGTTTGAAAGTATCTTCCATCCATATAATTTCATCTTTCAAATTTCATGTTACTAATATACACTTGGGTGTTCAATTTTTAAAAGCATATGTTTTTATTTTTTGACAATACTTTTTAAAAAGACAGAAGATAAGAATTTTACTTTTTTTTTAAAAAAGGATGCTATTTTTTTTATGTTTGCATTATATTTCTGCATTTTTATGCACATAAGGATTTTTTAGTGTATTTGTAACAGCGCCTTTTTTGTTGTTGCCTGTAAGAAGTTAATTTTTACACATAATTTCTTTATGTTTTCACTTCATGCAATACAGGAGCTGTAGGAGCTGGAAGGTTTGTGGTATGACTAGGTACTTTTTCTCAACCATTCTGAAAAACAGGTTCAGTAGTTTGGTTTTCATGGATTAACATGGATATTGTTATGCCATGAATGTCATTGCTAATAAGGTTATAAGGTAATGGATCCACCTAATATTTTCATAATTTATATGGGAGGAACTTGGATATGGATATTAAAACATTTGTTTCTGCGCTTGAGGAAGCAATTTCTTAATGTGATTGTAGTTTGGTAGAAAATCCCCTTTGGTGATGAACAAGACAAGAATTAAGATTAACAAAGCACTACATACATCTATCAGTCTCACAGTTGTGGCACAGGTTGTTGATTGCTGAACTTCTGTTTTTTGTTAGGACATAGTAAATCTTGCAAATGTTGGTTTGGGATTTTCAAGGGGAGTTTGGGAACTTAAATTGGCCCTGGAAAGAGTTTTGAAAGTGGCCTTATGTAGGCAGGACCTAAATCACTGTAGTTAAGGTCAACACAATGGTGGTAAGCAAATAGGGCAAATAGTGAAAACAGAACAGGTACTACAATGACACAATACTTGTTAAATAGACTTTCCATTTCAGTAATCTTTTCGCCACCGGCATTATTGATGGCGATAACCTTTTGAAAGGAGAAAAAGTCCACTTGTATTATTAAAGGGCTTTTATTCTTTACTTCAAATTGGTACTGATTTTAATTACTTAACTGTGAATTTGGGATATACAGGGAAAAAAAACCCTAAAGGAAGCGTGCAGATAGCACAATATAAGACATTTCATATATGTCCTGTATTACACCTTGGTGAACTTCATTGATTTTCGAATAGAGATTTGTTTTAGTTAATGCTTGTGATCAAAATTACAGCATCTATTTATTTCCATATATACCCTTTCCAATAAATAATTAGCATATGTACTGGGTAAAGGCTGGTTCTATGTCCTGAACAATTCCCCCCACTACAGAGCATTTTTGAACAACAGGCTCCACACATTTGTGCCTACCTTGGAATTCCTTTAGTGCATTTATTAAACATAAAACATAGTTAAAACATTTGCATACCCATTGGGCTAAATCCTTTTCTTAAATTACCTATTTTTCTATGGAAGTCGAATATCCATAGTGACTTTTGGTATCAGAGCCATAAACACATATCACTGTCTTCAGAGAGGCAGCGCAGTAATAGGACCACACATTGGGGGAAGCAGGAGGGAGAAGAAGGAGGGTGGAAGGGAAATATATTGTGACGGAGGGAATGGACAAGTACACAGCATTAGGCAGCACTTCCTCTTTAAAGCAATAAGCAGCCCTAGCCAACCTATAGAGATCCATGCCCAGGTCATTACATTTGGAATTGTCCAAGCATGCCTTTTGCCCCCAAGTGGGCCCATGATTTCATGCTTTTTATTTTTAAATATATTTGGAGTTAGCATTAGGGGTGTGGAACAGCATTCAGGGTTCAGGATTTAACCCTGCCTGGAGTGAATGTTTTTTTTTGCAATGTCAATGTGTGGGTAATTGCTTTACTGACTGGTGAAAGGTAATTTCGATGTATCAATATACTAGGTGGATGGTCTGTAAAGGTTATACTTCCTGGGAAGTGTTTTTCATTCATATATTTTGAAAGACATCAAATTTAATTAAGATGCTTCCCACTGATCTGTTCCAAATTGTAACTAGTGGCTGGCATGGAATGACTGGTTGATTTTATGTGGGTGATACTCTCAATGACCTGTTTACTTGCTTAACTAGATGTTTTTTTTATATATTTAATTATGTAATGCCAAATTATTTTGCACTTTTCACATTCTATAATGTCTGTGATTCTATCTAGGCCAGCAAATTGGATAAAGTCATTTCAATTAAAGTCGAGCAAACTTGGTTGTCTTTGCCTGAAAAGATGCGTACGGTATGCTACGACGTACAAGGGCACGCTACGGAGTGAAAGGGCGTACGCATCCACTACACGTGGCAGCAACAGTAATTGGTCTTTTACCATACATTCGCACAAACACGCATACTAATAAAATAGTACACATTAATGGTAGTTGCAACACATAGTCAGTTATGTCGAAATATAGTAGTATTTATGTGTTATATTAAAGTTACATGCATATTAGTGAAATATACGGAACAGGTTGAAGGAATCATATCATGAGTGGTATCATAATAAACCTCTTTACATTTCCTACTGTTTGGTTCACTCTGCGAAGGAATCGCAGAGTGCATACACAAGTTATGAATGATAGGGAATTATGAACTACTTAAGACTAAGGAATCTTGGCGGGAAGAGCCGAGCATACCCCCTGGAGAGATGACCCCCTCCTTTAGATTCCTTAGGATGAACTAGCCAATGATTGACAACCCCTTGGACCTTCCTGAGATCTGGACCAATAGATGCAAGCTATACCATCTTCATTGTATTACTGTATTTCTGTTTGTATATAAGCAGCAGCTTCACATCTAGTGTTCAGACATCTTGTCCTCAGACTTCAGGATTGAATGACTGCACACTGGATCACCGACTGTATTTATTATTACTTCGCTTGAGCATATTATTCTACTTGTGAATAAATCTTTGTGCGTTGGAAACACAAATCGATGTTCGACAATCGTTATTGGTTAGCGACAATACGCACATAACAATTTGGGGGCTCGTGAGCTTTGGAGGTTTCGTTGCCGACGATACACAAGACCAACGGATTTCGGTTCCGCAACAATGGGTGGAGACGCGTCATATACGGGTAAGAACGCAATGTGTTCAAAACCTGAATTTTACTCTGTGTTGTGAAACCGAATGTCTGTTTTGCATTGTCTAGGGCACGCTAACTAGAACCTAGGGACAAAAGAGAAAACTGTTTCTTTTTACTGTCATTGTGCGTTTTAACTGTATTGCATTGCTTAGCGTATGTGTATTTCCTGCTGTGCGTACGCGAACTTCCGGTAGATTTGCCACGTGGTTAAACAATCGTCTTGATAGTTATCATATTTGCATAGTATAATTACTTGTGAAAACCTCTGAGATATTATTACTGTTGTTGGGAACTTTTGATTTTCTGCGCAGAAAAGGTGTATAGTGTGTGATTTTGTAACGTAAATACACTGTTTACTATTCATTGTGCTCAGTTGCTGTCTGACGAGGCGGATTGCCCAACTGAAGGACGGTATACAGGGCAGGTATATCGAATGCGAAAACCGGGTTTTCGCAAAGCGCTACCAATAGATCGCAAGGTTTGTTAATAATTAGTATTGGTAGGCAGTGCGATCTAACCGCACCGTTAGTGCTAATTGGTGAAGCAGCTAGGAGGAATTATATTGGAAAGGCTGGTTGATTGTATCGACTTTGTTCTCCCAGTTATAATAAACTCAACAGATTTTTGTGGTTTAGCCAGGGTATCGAGGAGCTGATAGCCCTTGGGTCCCACAGTGATATTGTCTGTGTTAGGGGTCCTTGTTTAGTACAAGAGGAAGCGAGTGGACGCGGCTTGAGCAAATACGTCCACGGCCAGTAAGAGATCTCTAGCGGTAGAGTGTTTGTAGCAAATTGTTGAAAGTGGTCTGCATAGATTGGTGTTGTTCAACATGGGTGCTAAGCATACGCTAGAGATGGTCAGTGTACTGCCTAAGGAAGGTCCTATTGGTTCAGCGAGATTTCTCATGTGTAAGAAATATGGTGCATACGCAACTGTGTATTGTGACACGTGGGTCAAGATGACCAAAGATTGTGATAGGCCTTTCCCAACAATAGGAAGTTTTAATGCAGAGGTACTAAATACTGTAAAAGATAAAGTATGGTTGATCAAGTCAACGAAAAAGAGAAATAGACATAATGATTGTTTAAATTTGTGGCAAATGGAAGCTTACACGTGGCAGAGCAGCGTATGCACAGCGAACAATGGCTGTGGCTGTTGAGAAGAGTGGCGAACTCACCTACTGTGGCGGGAGCGGTAAGTACAGCCGTTATTAAAACTGAAAAAAGAAAAATTGCTAAGTTGTATCCTGTTTTAAGCCAGTTTAAAACAAGTGTATCAGAAGATGAAGATGAACCCACTGTGATTTCGGCCATTGCCCATGCTGTTAGTGTACTAGAGGCTCAGCGCAAGTATGAGAAAATGGCTAAGATAGGTGAGAGTAGCGTGATCACTTGGAGTGAAAGCGTTCTAAATCTTGAAACAGCAAATCCTGTAGTGTCCCCTGAAGTCAGTGACCCAGTGGGTGCGTACCCAGTCCGCACAATATCAGTTCCCAATGGGAAACCGGATAAGGATGGTGTAGTTCCTTTAAGAAATGTTACAATGCATTGTCCCTGGACTAGATCAGAATTGCGTTCCATTATGACTGAATTCCCAGATCCTAGAAAAGAGTTGGCAAAGTGTCAGAAATTTGTTAAAGACTTAGGAAATGCACACGAACCAACCGATAAGGATTGGCGTGTAGTGTTGAGATCTTGTCTTCCTCCCCATACTGACATACAAAAATTTATTAAAGATTGTTTGTTGGAGGAAGATGACACCTTGACTGATGAGATTAACCAAAAAAATATAGAACAAATTGTCAAACACTTAGCCATCTATTTTCCAGTAGTAGTAAATTGGAGTAAGATTTTCACCATTAAACAAAAGGATAGTGAAACAGCAGCAGATTACTTCATTAGAGCTATAGCAGCGATAAAACGGTTTACTGGGATATCCAACGTAGGGGAGGACCCACATCATAGGGAAGTAGCTGTAGGAGTATTAATGGATGGCCTTAGAGAAAATTTAAAAACCAGAATACAAACCACATTGCCTAATTGGAGAGGCATCACAGTAGATTCTCTTAGGGAGTCTGCTGTGGAGCATGACAAAAACCTTTTTGGACAAAAGGAGGAGTAAGGTGATAGGTTAATGACGGTGAGTATACAGGCTCTAGAGGGGATGCATACACGCCCACCAGCATACAACCCACATAATAGGAAACATAGAGTGATCAGATGTTTCAATTGTAATGAAGAAGGACACATTAGGAGGGATTGTAAAAAAGACAGATACAGCCCTAGAGGTGGGACACATAGTTATCCTCCAAGGAAAAACTCACATAGAATCGAAGACTCACATCTACCCGCACATATTATAACCACAAATATTGCGCGGGAAAATGATAGTCAGCGCTAGGGGTCAGGTCATACCTGTAGTCTACAGCTAGTGAGGTTAACTGAGAGTCAGACAGAAGAACCAACAATGATAATTGACATAGCTGGTAGGAAAGAAACTTTTGTTGTAGATACAGGGGCGGCCCGATCTGTGATAACCTCTCCTTTCAATCTACAGGTGACCAGTAAAACAATTCCAGCCATCGGGGTAACGGGAAAAGTGTTGCATTATCCACTAACTAAACCGGCTGAGGTTACTATCGG
This sequence comes from Mixophyes fleayi, assembly GCF_038048845.1. Taxonomy (NCBI): domain Eukaryota; kingdom Metazoa; phylum Chordata; class Amphibia; order Anura; family Limnodynastidae; genus Mixophyes; species Mixophyes fleayi. Next base: position 274,873,399 of record NC_134402.1, read on the forward strand.
GCCCCTGCATACCAAGCATTCGTTTCTCTTGGCTGCGGCGGCTCCTACTAACTTGCTAGGGAGAGACTTGTTATGTAAAATGGGATGTGTCTAAAAAGTGGTAGGATAGCTCTAAAATCCCACAGTATCCATTAAAACCGGAGGTGAAACTAGGGGTATATCCTGTTATTGAGAGGCTGTTACAACAAGGGATCTTAATTCGTACAGCCAGTACAGCAAATAGTCCCATTTTCCCTGTGAAGAAGAGTGGGGGGAGGGGCTATAGATTAGTCTAGGACTTAAGGGGAATTAATAAAGTTGTTGAGAGCCAATTCCCCGTAGTGCCGAATCCAGCTGTCATCCTCATGCAGATTCCACCGTCTGCAAGTCATTTTACTGTCATTGATCTATGTTCTGCTTTCTTCTTAGTCCCTCTTCACCCTGACTGCCAAAACCTTTTTGTATTCTCCTACAGGGGAGTGCAATACACATGGACCAGACAACCCCAGGGGTTTATTTACAGCCCCAGTATTTTCCCTCAAGCCTTACATGACTGTTTGCAATCCTTTCAATCCCACAATGGGTCTGTTCTAATTCAATATGTGGACGATTTGTTGTTGTGCTCTGATTCTTTTATGTCATGTTTACATGATACTAAATTGTTGTTGCTTCATCTTTTACAAACAGGGCACAAGGTGGCAAAGGATAAATTACAACCATGTCAGACTAAGATCAAATACTTAGGACACTGCCTCACTAAGGGGCTAAGACACCTGACAACCGACAGGATTGAGGCCATACAACACATGACTCTGCCGCAGAGCCAGAAGCAGATTCGTGCTTTCCTGGGGATGTGTGGATACTGTAGATCCTAGATCCCAGGTTTTTCTATTCTGGCATTACCATTGCAGGAGCTAGTCTCTTCCTCAAAACCAGAACGTGTTGTACACACAGAAGAGTCAGAGCAAGCGTTCTTTAATCTTAAAGATAGTCTGACTAGAGCACCTGCATTGGGAATACCTGATTATGAAAAGCCTTTTGAGCTATTTTGTACAGAAGCTGATGGTTGTGCAGCAGGTGTCCTCGCACAGAAACATGGTGACGCTAGCAGACCGGTAGCATACTACAGTGCACAATTAGACAATGTAGGAAGATCACTCCCAACATGTCTCAGAAGTGTAGCAGCAACGGCTCTTCTGGTAAGTAAGAGCGAGGATGTAGTATTAGGACATAATTCAACTATCTATACACCCCATGCTGTATCAGCTCTGTTAAATTCAGCCCAAACCAGACATGTTTCTTCAGCTAGATTCACAAAGTGGGAACTAGCCCTGATGGCACCTTCAAACATCACCATCAAACAATGTAGCTGTAACAACCTGCCTCCTGGACTTTTGGACTCTATTACTTGTATTTCTATTTTGTGTTCCAGCAGTACCTCTTTTCACCAGAGGTGCTGCTATTGTGCTTTATTCTTGTGCTTAAGGAGTTAACCTGTATGTTCACTAATTATCTCATGCACCTGGGTGTGTCTCATTCCCCTTATATATACCTGTCACTCCCAGCACACAGGGCTGGTTATTGTTGTCATCCTGATGTCATATCCTGTGGTTCCACCTTGTGATTCTTTTTCCTGCCTTGCTCCTGTGATTGTATGCTGCATTGGGATCTATCTCAGCATACTATCTGCTGACCTGTTCCTTATTTGTACCTGGGACTTATCCGTGCATTTCCCTGTGCATGCTGTCTGGAATATTACCTCACCTCCTATTTACCTGCATCAGCTGTATATCTGGTAAACTCTGCAAGATATTATCTCATCAACTGTTCACCAGCAATAAACATTGTTTGTTTTTTTACCTATCCATGACTCCTCAGCTGTATTTCTACTCTGATTCGTGACAGTATAACCAGCCCACAAACAGCTTAGGAGTCAGGTGAGAGTTTTTGTTCTGGGACCTTTTTCAAACAATTCTCATTTATTTTTTGGAACATGTCTGCTTTGCCAGCTTTTGAATTGCCACAGCTACAGACATTACAAATGTACATAATTCTACTACGCTCCCAGCTGGCTAAATTTTCTACCCTGCTTATGGACCCTCTCAGGAGGCTGTCAGGCTCTGTCTCTTCTAATGCAGAAACAGGTGATTTCTCTCCATCAACCCTCTCTGCTGTGGAATCTGGGCAAGCAGCACCTGGTAATTGTGCTCCTACCAATATGCCATTTACAAAGAACTATGGCTTAACCAATTCCCGGTTCACAGGTGGTCCACGCCCCCATTTGTCCGAAGAGGAGCGGCGGCGCAGAATAATAAACAAATTGTGTCTCTACTGTGTCAGCAATGCACATTTCTTGCAGGACTGTCCTATTCGTAGACCACGTCGGCCTACTGATCCATCCCCTTTTGCTTTCCCTCTGTATTCCAAAATTGGTTATGCTCCACCATTTCTATTCTCTGGGAAGAGACCCAATTTGCCAGCTTCAGCCTCCTGTCCTAAGGCGCCAGCACCACCCGCCTGTGCCGAGGTGCCAGCCTCTGTCTCCTATGCCGAGGTGCCAGCCTCTGTCTCCTGTGCCGAGGTGCCAGCCTCTGTCTCCTGTGCCGAGGTGCCAGCCTCTGTCTCCTGTGCCGAGGTGCCAGCCTCTGTCTCCTGTGCCGAGGTGCCAGCCTCTGTCTCCTGTGCCGAGGTGCCAGCATCTGCCTCCAGCTTTGAGGTCACATCATCTGCCTCCAGCTCTGAGGTCACATCATCTGCCTCCAGATTGGAGCCTGCTGCCACTGTGTTTGGTCCTGAGCCTGCTGCCACTGTGTCCAGTTCCGAGTCTCCTGCCACTGTGTCCAGTTCCGAGTCTCCTGCCACTGTGTCCAGTTCAGAGTCTTCAGCCTCTGTCTCCAGTTCAGAGTCTTTAGCCGCTGTCTCTGTTCCTGAGCTACAGTTTACTCCAGAGGGGGCGCTGCCCTTAAAGACTTCTCCAGAGGGGGCTCTGCCCTTCCAGTCTACTCCAGAGGGGGCGCTGCCCTTCCAGTCTGCTCCAGAGGGGGCGCTGCCCTTAAAGACTTCTCCAGAGGGGGTCCTGTCCCTCCAGTCTGCTCCAGAAGAGTCGCCAGTCCATGCGGTCCAGCCCGAGTTGCCAGTCCATGCGGTCCAGCCCGAGTTGCCAGTCCATGCGGTCCAGCCCGAGTTGCCAGTCCATGCGGTCCAGCCCGAGTTGCCAGTCCATGTGGTTCAGCCCGAGTTGCCAGTCCATGCGGTTTAGCCCGAGTTGCCGGTCCATGCGGTTCAGCCCGAGTTACCACTTGTTGCTGTCTGCCCTCAGGCTTCTCAAAGCGCTGTCTGCCCTCAGGCTTCTCAAAGCGCTGTCTGCCCTCAGGCTTCTCAAAGCGCTGTCTGCCCTCAGGCTTCTGAAAGCGCTGTCTGCCCTCAGGCTTCTCAAAGCGCTGTCTGCCCTCATGCTTCTCAAAGCGCTGTCTGCCCTCAGGCTTCTCAAAGTGCTGTCCCTGCCAAGCCTTCTGCCCAGCCTTCTGCCCAGTCCGGGCCTGCTCCCAAGTCTGCCGCCCAGTCGGGGCCTGCTCCCAAGTCTGCCGCCCAGTCCGGGCCTGCTCCCAAGTCTGCCGCCCAGTCCGGGCCTGTTCCCAAGTCTGCCGCCCAGTGCGGGCCTGTTCCCAAGTCTGCCGCCCAGTCCGGGCCTGCCCCCAAGTCTGCTGCCCAGTCCGGGCCTGCCAGCAAGTCGGAACTACCACCTACCTTCAATGGGGATATACAGCAATTTAATGCTCTGATTATATTTTTTATATCCTATTTACCATCAGTACCTGACCTCCTAGATAACCAACGGAAGCAAGTATATTACCTGTTATCCAACTTTACAGGGAAAGCTCTGGAATGGGCCAGCCCCTTTGTTGAGACCAGAGATCCCATCCTTTCCGATTTACAACTTTTTTGTGAGGCAGTGTTCAAACAATTTGTTCCACACCTTGTTAGTTTTACTCCTTGCATGTCTGTTGTGCCAACTTCGTTGTCTCCATTTGCCCAACCCTTGAGGCTACCTGCATGTTCTATTCAGTTTGAGCAATCCTGTGTCCCTAAAAAGAAAGCAAAGAAAAAGAAATGTAAAAAGAAGAGAGGTGAGACTTCGGGATTCCCGCATTCCTTGGACATGGTTTCCGTACCTTCTCTGTCCATGGATGAGGATTTCTCCACCACATGCCCGATAGTGGACTATGACTCGGACACTTTCAAACACTTTTGGTGATATGGGCGTCTGGAATCTGCCCTTTAGGGAGGGGGTACTGTAACAACCTGCCTCATGGACTTTTGGACTCTATTAATTGTATTTCTATTTTGTGTTCCAGCAGTACCTCTTTTCACCAGAGGTGCTGCTATTGTGCTTTATTATTGTGCTTAAGGAGTTAACCTGTATGTTCACTAATTATCTCATGCACCTGGGTGTGTCTCATTCCCCTTATATATACCTGTCACTCCCAGCACACAGGGCTGGTTATTGTTGTCATCCTGATGTCATATCCTGTGGTTCCACCTTGTGATTCTTTTTCCTGCCTTGCTCCTGTGATTGTATGCTGCATTGGGATCTATCTCAGCATACTATCTGCTGACCTGTTCCTTATTTGTACCTGGGACTTATCCGTGCATTTCCCTGTGCATGCTGTCTGGAATATTACCTCACCTCCTATTTACCTGCATCAGCTGTATATCTGGTAAACTCTGCAAGATATTATCTCATCAACTGTTCACCAGCAATAAACATTGTTTGTTTTCTCACCTATCCATGACTCCTCAGCTGTATTTCTACTCTGATTTGTGACAGTAGCACCTTAAATCCAGCTACATACCTTCCATATGTGTCTCTAGAGACACAAAGGGTGGGAGGTGAGGAGACCCTGGTTGATGATGAGTTAGGCAAGAATACTGACACGCATGACTGTATGGAACACCTGAATAAGACCTTTACTGCAAGGCCCGACATACGTGACACCCCCTTAGAAAATGTAGATTTTACGTTTTATACAGACGGAAGTTGTCATAGACAGACAGAGAACGGGAGAGCTATGTACTGGTTACGCAGTTGTAGACGATCAGGATGTGGTAGAAGCTGAACCCCTTGGTCCACCTCACTCAGCCCAGGTGGCGGAACTAGTAGCACTAAGGAGAGGGTGTGAATTGGCAGAGGGTAAATCAGCCAATATATATACTGACTCTAGGTACGCCTTCGGGGTAGTGCACAATTTTGGGGCCCTTTGGCGTCTTAGAAACTTTACGACAGCAGCAGGTACACCAGTGGCACACTCACAACACATAAAAGGACTTCTGACAGCGATACAGTTACCCAGAACAGTAGCCGTCATAAAGTGCAAAGCCCATACCTTTGAAGAAGACCCAGTGTCATTGGGCAACAACAGGGCAGACGAAGCTGCTAAATGGGCAGCAGGGCAACCTATGACTGTATCGACTGAGACTATGATGGTTTTTCAGACATTAGACTTGCAGAAATTAATTGAAATGCAAGATTTGTGTTCCCTGCAGGAAAGGGCAGTCTGGAAGGCAAAGGGATGTTGTCAAGAGTCCTCAGGACTCTGGAGGGATAGACAAGGTAAGCCTGTAGCTCCCCGAACATACTATCCAAGCCTGGCTGAAGCAGCACACGGTCTGACTCACCTGGGTAAAGAAGGTTTTGTGCAAACTGGTGAGAGCATACTGGTGTGCTCCCGGATTTTCCTCTCAGGCTAGTAAGAAAGCAATGTCATGTCTTACTTGTTTAAGGAAAAATGTTGGGAAAACTATTCCAACTGAGCCATCCCACATCCCTCCTACAGATGGACCTTTTCAGTTAATACAAATTGACTATATCCAATTACCACCGTGCAGGAATCTAAAGTATGTGTTAATGTGTATTGATGTGTTTTCCGGTTGGGTAGAAGCATATCCGGCAGACACTAATACTGCTGTGTTCACTGCAAAGAAAATTGTACAAGACTTTGTATGTAGGTTCGGTATCCCTAGAATCATTGAAAGTGATAGGGGTACCCATTTTACTGGTGATATCTTCCAAAATATGTGTAAACTCATGGGAATCGGTAGCAGACTTCACACCCCTTACCGACCACAAGCCAGTGGTAAGGTGGAGAGAGTAAATGGTACTATAAAGAACAAGCTTGGTAAGGTAAGGGCTGAAACTGGGTTGGCATGGCCTGAGGCTTTGCCATTGGTCCTCCATAGCATTCGGACCACTCCTAGACCTCCTCTTAATCTGTCCCCCTTTGAGATACTGTTCGGATGACAGCCTCATTTGATCGTGAGTCCACAAGACGACTTGAAGTGTAATAATGAAGTGACTGTACAATATCTTATAAGAATGAGTAGACAGCTAAAGCAACAACAACAAAAACTAAAAATGCTGTCACCTGGTATGCCAGAAACAAACTGTCATGATGTTGAACCTGGAGACTATGTTATGATCCGCAATTTCTTATGTTCAGTTTGTTTAACAGACTGTTGGGAAGGCCCGTACCAAGTGCTGCTGACCAGTACTACATCACTGAAGGTTGCAGAGAGAGACACTTGGGTCCATTCCACCTACTGCAGGAGAGTCCATAATCCGGAGAAAGTGCAAGATAAAACTAAGACCGACGAAATAGATATGTCACTTGTGAGCCTGTTCCGGGAGACCTAAAGCCTGCAGTCGAGACACCTGAACCAGAGACGTTGCCCCAGAACTATCTTTCCAGCGATGGAGTGGCGGTTTTTGTTTTTCTTTTGTTCCAGGATTTTCCTTGTTTTTACTCTTTCTAGGACATTTTTTTTTGTGAAGGAGGATGGAGGACGGAGGAGAGTTCTGGTAGTGATACGGATGAGATGGAGGCAGAGGAAAAGTTATTAGGATACTCAGAGCAGCCCATTATCAAGCTTGGTCCGGGGGTTATGAAAAGGTCTGCTAGCTCAGGAACTCGGAGGCAGTGTGAGGGGCTATTGTCTGTTGAGTATTGTATCTGCAAGTTCTGCGACTTCCTAGTTGAAGAGAGATGCATCAAACGATGCCAGTCCCCCAGTACTCTGAATATAGGCGGGCATCCTTTGGAGGATTATCACTCCCTGGTAGGTAAGGTGCTAAACCAGACCGAGTGTTGGGTGTGCTCTAACGTGCCGCAAGGGCAGCATAATATAGGTAGGACTAGTGCCATTCCCTCTAAACATATCGAAAGTACTCGAATTTAGGGGTGGGTGGCCCATAGACGGGAGGTACAATAACATTAGGTCCTCTAGTCTGACGCTTCGACAATACTCCATAGGCAGATCTTTGCTGTGCCTAAATATATCTCATGCAAAGTGCCTGGAGAATTGGGAGGCTGACCTATCAGATCAGACAATGGCTCGCCACACTCATTTTAGAGGGAGACTCACAAGGTCACTACTTGGCAGGAATGTTGATGGAAGTCACAAATTAGGGCGTATAACCAAACATAAGAAGGTATCCATTGGAAAAGTCTCTACAGATAAATGTAAAAATGTCATTAATGCCGACACGTGTCTAGAGCAAATGGAGACACTAGGCATGGGTAGTTTTAGCAAAACTCTGTGTGATATAATTCATGGGCATACTGTTCCTTAAGTTCTCCCTGATGATGTGTATTTTGTTTGTGGAAGGAAAGCTTATTCCTGGGTGACTCCGAGTTCCAAGGGCTTGTGTTTCTTAGCTAAATTGGTTCCTGAAATCATGACTATTACTCATGAAGAAATGGTTGGTATTCACAAGACTACATCACCACCATACATACACACACAGTATGAACACCGTGGCAAGAGAAATATGATTCCTGGTGAGGAACCCATAGCTACAAAATTGATTAGTGAAACTGCTGGTTTTCAAGTTATGGGTGCTCTAGACCTCACCAAATTGGATAAAGTCATTTCAATTAAAGTCGAGCAAACTTGGTTGTCTTTGTACGACGTACAAGGGCACGCTACGGCGTGAAAGGGCGTACGCATCCACTACACATGGCAGCAACAGTAATTGGTCTTTTACCATAAATTCGCACAAACTCGCATACTAATAAAATAGTACACATTAATGGTAGTTGCAACACATAGCCAGTTATGTCGAAATATAGTAGTATTTATGTGTTATATTAAAGTTACATGCATATTAGTGAAATATACGGAACAGGTTGAAGGAATCATATCATAAGTGGTATCATAATAAACCTCTTTACATTTCCTACTGTTTGGTTTACTCTGCGAAGGAATCGCAGAGTGCATACACAAGTTATGAATGATAGGGAATTATGAACTACTTAAGACTAAGGAATCTTGGCGGGAAGAGCCGAGCATACCCCCTGGAGAGATGACCCCCTCCTTTGGATTCCTTAGGATGAACTAGCCAATGATTGACAACCCCTTGGACCTTCCTGAGACCTGGAACAATAGATGCAAGCTATACCATCTTCATTGTATTACTGTATTTCTGTGTGTATATAAGCAGCTGCTTCACATCTAGTGTTCAGACATCTTGTCCCAAGACTTCAGGATTGAATGACTGCACACTGGATCCAGAGCGCCTGTGATAAGTAACGGCTGTATTTATTATTACTTTGCTTGAGCATATTATTCTACTTGTTGCGAATAAATCTTTGTGCGTTGGAAACACAAATCGAGGTTCGACAATCGTTATTGGTTAGCGACAATATGCACATAACAGCACTAAGCCACCATGCACCACCATGCTGTCCATACCACAAAGTATATATGTAGCAATGTTTTCCTGTCATGAAAGGCTCACCCTCTATACATACACTTACATACCATCCTACTTCACAACTTTTATCTTGAAAGTTGTTGAAGAAATCTATTACTCATTTTCTGCTCACAATGGTGCTCAAAGCAAGTAACTCTTCGTAGCAAAGAAAATCTTGTGCCAAGTCATGTGATTCATCCAAAGCGATTGATTAATATATATTTTCCTTATTGAGTATTGAATGAAGTTGTTCTGTTACTTTGAAGGTTAATTCATGCTGCGGAGACAGTTATTGCACCACAGAGTGGCTGAGGTAGGTGAACTCTCTCCCAGCAGATATGGTTCTCCTTGAAAGAGGCAGTTGATTGTACTTTGAAATGTTATCGGGTCTAAGTATCCTTCAACTTCGACAATGTATTCTTTCTCAATTTCTACATCACTAAATGGCTTCCCTTTTTTCCTAAGTATGTTAACTACTTTATAAGTTGCTTCAGTGGCATTATTTCCAGGTCTGATTGCTGCTTGAAAGAATTGTCTTTGCTTTTGCTTTTCATCTTTAAATTTCTGCAATACATCCTTTCGTAACTATGGATAAAGATGACCAGCAAGATTTAAAAAATAACACAACTTTTACACATTCAGACATAACCTGTAATCACTAACTAGAAATATTTGTAGTCCTTATGGGTGTTATAATGCTGTTTAGCATTGAATTTCTTCAATGTTGATAATGCAGTAACACAAAGTAAGCAAATCATCTTATATTTATCAGAAACAAGATAATATTGCAATTCCCAACCCTCAGTAAAATATCAATAAAAAATACTGACAGACTGTGCAAATATTCACAACGTCCACTTGAGACATAAACACAGTGCACCCTTGTCCAAAGCTGATAAAGAACTGCCCAAAGATTATTAATATATAAAAAGATTGAAAACTCTGCTCCATATTGAATCCGGCACATGTATGTGAATTTTGGTCTGCTGCTCATCTCAGGTGGCCATTGACACAGCGGAATATAGCATCTAAGCAGTGAACTCAAATTGTGTATCGGTGGAGGGAAGGGAGGGGGGAGTACTTTCCCTAAGACAAATTGTGTATTTACACATATGCAGATAGGAGGTAAATAACAACTTGTCAATAATGACTATTTTTTTTACAAATACACCTGTTCATAAATGGGCTATTACAATATTGACCCAGTGGCATGAGCCCCCTCTCCCACAGCATTGTATTCAATGGAAAACTCATCATTTGAAAGTTTGATATGAAAAACAATTATACTGTCGGTTACAGTTATTGAAATTAATGAAATTTTAAAAGGATCAAACCAATGACGTGCAAAAATCATTCATATGCCTATGAAATATCAGTAGCTTTTACTTTCTACCTTATTTATGACCCCCATAGACTCTCGCCAATCAGCCTCATGCGGTAGTGGTGCCAGTCAGATGGGGAAGTTATCAGACATTTTAGAGTCGCATAAGAAGTAAATCAGGAGCGTATCAGGCGTTCATTTCGCCCTTATGGCTTACTAATATTCTAATTGTGGCAGTCCATCTCGGTAGATTATTTTGTTGAAATTTATTTTACTCTTTGGAAATTTAAATATGTTCATTTTAAGAATAATATTAAATTAAAAAGACAAACAAAAAAGTATTAATATAAACTAAAGGATTTGTTCTGTAAAATTTAGATTCAGTCAAAAGGATGCACTTAAGGACCTAGAAGGCTGTATGTAATTGTAGTTTGGTTGAAAAGTTCTCTTTCTGATGTGACAACCAGCTATATTCCAGAAATAAGATTCACAAAGCTGTGTATAAATTTCTCAGGCTCACAGTTGTAACACATGTAACTTCTGAATTGGGAAGACAGAGTAGATATTACAGATGTTGGCTTAGATGTTTTTAACTTAGACTTGGAGAGGTCTTGGAGTGAGACATGAAAGTGATGGCAGGGATATCAAAGTTTAAGGATTTTACCTTGTATGCTGTGGTAGGTTCTTGGTAATTTCATTATGTGGGTAATTGCATTAATGACTGGTGAAAGAAAATTTGGTTTATATCAATTTACCCAGTAGAGGCTTGTCTGAGGGTGACACTCTTTGGAAGGAGTTTATTATTCATATATGTTTTGGACATGCTAACGATCCTGTTTGATTGCTTAACTGGATTTGCATTTTAAATTTCTCATAGTTATCTCTAGTTTCCAAGCTCATATTTGGAAAGTACAGTATAAAATAGGGTAGATACAATGCAGTGAATATGTGCCCATCCTCAGACCATTTTTATGTGCATATATTCATTTACAATAAGAAACTGCAAAAAGCAGTTTATCTATCAGTACACTATACTTTTCACAGCTCATCGTTGATATTTCTCTGTCCTCTTATTGGGTGTATTCAGTATAATATAAGAGCGAGGACACTTTAAATTTTCAAGTATTGTACGTACAGCTCCTCCCCTAAATACTCCATACCTCCCACCTGCCAGAGCCTAATCAGTTTTTTCAAAGTGTCCTTGAGTGGGGGACTTTGTGTGGAGCTGCTATAGCAGCTTTTCTTTTTTTTTTTTTTATTAAATCCCTCTTCCATCCAGTGGTGGATCCAGGGGCTTGCTGCCGACAGCTGCACACTGTGCAGGTCCGTTCAGCAGTGACAGTGTGCTGCCCGGCTGCTCTAATTGTGTTTTAAGCACAATCAGAGCAGCGGGACAGCCCACTGCCACTGCTGAACGGACCTGCACATACTGTGCAGCCGCCGGCAGCCTTAGACATCAGAAAGGGGGCGGGGCCTAAATTGCCCCCCCTAAAATCGCCCCGGGTAGGAAAAATGTCTAGACCCGCCCCTGCTTCCATCCCGCTCCACAATCAGCAGTATTGATCTGCTGGCTGTAGCAGCGTTATTTAAATGGCCCGTGGGGACAGGTCAAGCGGGGGTGTAAAGCTGGAGGGGAGGAGAAGCAGAAGGCATCACACATTACGGGCGGCTGGGCGATGCAGGAGCAGGAAGGTGTAGAGCAGTGCCTCAGATGTCGTCTCCTCGCTCTCAATGGGGAATGCTTCCAGGGAGGGTCCACTCACTGCTGCCGCAGGTAGTGAATGTGAGTCCTGTGCAGAACTGCAGAGGCAGTTATTGAACCAGAGAGTGGCTGAGGTAGGTGAACTTTCTCCCACCACAAGTCACGGTGAGGCTCCAGGCTACAGACTGCATTTATAGCCCTGCTATAATAGGTTAATGTGAATAACCTTATACATTGCTACAACATTGGGCTGCTGATTAATGATGATGATTAGTTTGTTTGGAGCCAGGTCAGGCAGAGGTTACTATGACAGTAATCTCCTTGCTAGGCACTAACTTGGTGGAAGGGGCTGCAGTCATTGTTTTACTCGGCCAGGGGGGTATGTTGGTTTGGGTATTTTCAATGGGAGATTGGGAACCTTCTAAGGTTTGCAATTCATTATCACCACTGCCAATTTTGGGCGCTTCACTTTGGACTGGCTATAGCCCCAAGAGTTTTTACCAAATTTATGGCGTCATGGCAGCACTGTTGTGGACCAAGGGATTAACATTATTCCCTATTTGACCTTTAAATATAGGCAGATTCAACAGCCATTTTTAAGGCGCACGTGCTGGAAACCTTAGAATCCCACGGATGGATTCTAAATCACCAAAAGTCCAACTTAATTCTGTTTCAATGGATGAACTTTTTGGGCCTATGTTTCTACACCCTGAAACAAAGGGTTTTCATACCAGCGTACAAGGTCTCATCCTTACAATCCATAATAAGGTCTCTGTTAGCTAGCAGACAGACTTCCATTCTTTTCTGCATGAAAGCCCTAGGCAAAATGGTGTCGACGTTCGAGGTGTGGGGCCTCGGCTGAACAGCTGTGTCGGGCTGCCACCTAGTCCTCAATATGTAGCTATTTTGAATATCTATCAAAGATTGGTGGATGTAATGGTTGAAGCCAAAGTGACAGTTTATGGTCCTGAATCAGTCACCTTTGTTCAATTTGAGCAACAAACTGTAAATACAATGTATTTTTCTACTAATAACTGAATTCTGATAACGTATTTAACAAATTCAATCATTTTATATAGATAAACTTACCCTAATAAAAAAAATACAAATATAATAACAAATAACAAATATAAAATTATATTAGGTTGTTCTATAAAAGGGGATCAGGTTAAATTATATCATAATAATTAATATTGGCCTTTAATTAAGTATTAAAAGTTGTTTTTATAATTTTATATAATTAATGCTATTAACTAAAATTAGATTAGTTTTTTTTATTGTTGTATTAGGAATCCCATTAAGAATAATTTTAGAGGAATTCAATTAAATAATGCGGTTTGTAAGAGTGTGTTGCATTTGTGCATTTTGTGGGAAGTTGCAAATGCAATTATTTCAGTTTGACAATTATTGGACATGTCCTCTCTATTGTTATAATTAATTTATAGTTGTTTCCTTCATGTAATATTATAAAATTACAGTTAATCATCAAAAAATAAAAAAAAAGCACAAAATTAAAAAAGAACAAAATACAATATCATTCTAAAATAAAGATAACAAAAAGCAAGATACCGACATTATTTATCTATCTACCTGAAAAAACCCAAATCAAACAAAAATTAGCCATTTGCAAAAAATACATTATGAAACTTTTTTCAAAATTTGTTATCAGCGCTGTAATAATTTAACCTGTTGAGCCATATGTTATTAAATATTTTAGAGCAGTTATTAAGAATACCTGCATTACATTTTGTAGCCATACCAAACTCTATTAATAATAGCTTCTGTGAGGGGAGATCTGGAGATTTCCAAAGTGTAGCCAACTGAGAAGTCACAGCACTACCAAAATGACAAATTATTTTAGGGAAGTATTTAGCAACATCTGGAATTGGGAATGTAAGGAGAACAAATTGTGATGCTAGAGGGACGTCACAACTTTAATTATTATGTTCATTTCAGGCTAAAATTTTACTAATTTAGGGAAAATCCACCAAATGTGTGCAAAACTAACCAATTAAGAACAACCTCTAAAGCAATGATTGGATTATGATGAATAAAATACATGAATCCTGGTGGAAACAAAATACCATCTATAATATCATTTATAGGAGTGTGCTCTGACTCTATTACAAACCTAACTTTTAGTAGAGATGTTGACTGACTCCCGTGTTTTGGTTTTGATTCTGGATTAAGTTCATGTTTTGGATCTGTATTTTTAGAAAAATTGCTAAAATGTGCTAAGATCACCTCATTTTGTTCTTGGTTTGTTCCTACATTATTACTAACCTCAATAACAGTAAATTCCAGTCATTTCCAGTCAATTTTGAACACCTCACAGGTCACAATATTAATTTCATTCCCTTTCGGACAAAGACTACAGTGAGCTGGCTGGATGCCAAGTAGCAGCACAAAGACATAAACACACGGCAGTTCATAGCACATCTAGGAAACACTGCTACAAAGTAGTGGCAGAAAAAAAAAAGAGGTGCAAGATGGAGGTGTCATTGGCATATGTAAGATAGGGAAAAGGACATGTACAGTTTAACAAACCAAGCACTCCAGTGGTAAGCAGTGCCACTTTTGTGGCTGAAGTGCTTGGTTTGTTTGGGTCCCCACAATACAAGCTATCAATAGCTTGGCTGCCTTAAGCCGTACAGTGCTGTCAATGAACTCTACATTATCAAACCATGTCTGCTCATGCTGCATCTTTAATCTCCTTCTCCTCTGTGGATACCTCGCTCTCATCCCTGAAGAACTGCCAAACTTATGTAGACACAGGAATGGATAATACAACTGGAGTGGCATTATATCTTCTTCAGAAAGCAGCATGGAATCCGTCATGTTGGAATACATTGCATTGAACAGAGATTTAAACCAATATATAGATGCAATTGAGGAGACCGTACATAAGTTAAAACATGACCCACCAGATGATATCCCGGATTTATGAGAGCTTGTACACGAGAGATACACTGCACTTCAGAAGAATAATATAGAGGAGGCCCTGAAGCAGAACGATAAATATGTCTAGTTTAAAGAACAGCTAAGAGATCAGAGAAAACAAATAGCTGTGTCACCGGCCCCTGTAGACAAAGCTTCGGAAGACGAGCACGAGAAGATCGCCGTCACCCACAGCACCCTTATAACACAGTTGGAGATGGTGAACCCAGTGAAAAACAAAGTACTTGGTTACACGTAGGAGAGAGAAGCAATTGAAAGGATGACTGAAAACAAGCTTCCGAAGGTTAAATCCGCTGGGTGTAAAAAATTGGCTGTGATCACTCTGACATGAGTATATTGGATCTTGTTTCAGACAATGCACTAAACAGAGCCATTGACATTCACAGAGAAAAGCAAGATAATCACTGAGCTTCGAATCGACCCCAATCCCCAAACAATTTAAATATAGCTAGGTACCTTTGACATAAAGTGCAGATTGCAAACACTTTGTGCAATACTGATGCAACAGCAGCCAAATGAAAGGTTTGAGTAATACATATACACATCTATTTAGAAATCCATGCTTACTTCTGCAAGCAACGCTATTCTTTGTTAATAAAACTGTTGTCTTTATACCGTTAAAAAAAAAAAATAATCCTCCACCATTCTTTGGATGTTGACAGTAGGATTAGGTGGAATTATGGCAGCGATGACAATGTGACTGAAGACTGGAGAATGACGAGAACACTGCCACCACTCCTGTTTCTGTATGAGCTATGGCACAGTACAATGTGATTGGAGAGTTACAAGGACACTACCACCCCTCCTGTTTCTGTATGAGCTATGGCACAGTACAATGTGACTGTAGACCTTTAAGAACACTCACAGGCCTATTATTTCTCTTTCAGCACTGGCAATGATCAATGGCATTTAGATTGTGGACTGGAAAGAACACTGCCACCTCTCCTGTTTCTGGGTGAGCTATGTCACGGTAGAATGTCACTGGAGCCTTTGAAGAACACTGTCAGCCCTATAATTTCTCTTTCAGCACTGAAAACTGACACCTCTCCTGTTTCTGGGTGAGCTATGTCATGGTAGAATGTCACTGGAGACTTTGAAAAACACTGCCATCCCTCTTTTTTCTGTTCTAGCTATGACACTGCCCAACTGCACTGGAGACTGCCAACAACCCTGCTACCTCTTTTGTGTTTCTCTATAAAATGGCGCCGGATCTCCATGAAGGGAGGTATTTATAGAATCCAAAACTCGCGATATCCGACGACGCGACATTGACTTTTGCCTCGTTTTCAGTTTCGAGGGTGCGCAAAAGCACCGAGCCAGCTCGGCTTGGTACTCAGATTGGCCATGTTCTGGTGGGCTCAGTTTTCCGAAAACCAAGCCCGAGCATCTCTAAGTTTTAGATAACGTCTTGCATATTATAAAACAGTCTTCATTGGATAGTATTACTCCCATTTCCTGTTCCCATGATATCTCAAAAAATGCTTTTGATGCAGCTATGAGGATTTTATATAAAGATGAAGTCAAACTTTCAGTTGTTGAATGAAGCATGTAAAGAGATCCCAGAGATCAGCGACGATTGAAACAAATGGAATCAGTAAAATTCTGTATTTGTTAATATTGTTGGAAATGTTCTTTAAAGATATATAATTTCGATTAAAGGTCTGAAAATTCTGGCAAGAAATTGAGTAAAGTAAAATCATGGAGTAATCTAATATATGTAACCAAGCAAAGAAACAACTAGTTTCATGCCACAGGGAAATTTGGATTATTCCAAATGGTGTAAAGAGAAGTTATTGGCAAGATTAACTTAAAATACCACTTGATCCCAAAGTATAGAAGAGAAAGCCATAGTAGGGATGGATTTTACTAGTTAGGATGTAAGACATTTTGAAAGCCGTAAACAGGAGCCACTCAATACCATTTTACTAAAAACAATCTCAAAATAAACCCATAGTTTGTTGTTAGAGGGAACATGCATTTAAATGAACTGTGAGACATGCATTTGAATGCACTGTGAGATATGCAATACTATATTTCTTAAAGTCTGAGAGGCACAACAAACCATCTGCAATATGCCAATATAGAGTTTTCCTTTTTACCCAGGGATGTTTCCAACTCCCCAAAAAATTTTAAGTTAGTTTCTCTAAAGTAGAGAAATAAGTATAAGGGGCTCTGAGAGGGAGGGTTTGGAATAAATACAATAATTTTGGAAGTACATTAAATTCACAGTAGCCACTCTACCTGGCTATGGATGTTTTTTATATATATTTAATATAAATGTTGTGGACAACTAATTTGCATCTTCAACATTATGTAAAGTATGTGTGTGGTTATTTATAGGCTTGCAATATTAAGTAGCCATGTTGGCTCATCTCTGGTAGAGTTGAGGATATAAATTTCTCTCCAACTCCAAAATGTAATTTCATAATTCCATATAGAATCATCAGTCCTGTTTAGCATAATCTATATAGTACTGAAGTAAAAATACATCCAAGCTATTCTAAAGTGGTTGTTATAGTAAAATGATACGGAAATTATTTAATGAATATAGTAATATTTTAAACCTGTCATTCATTTGATATATTGTATTATTTTACTGCAATACATATTTAATAAATTGTTTGGAGACAGTGACTCCATGTATTTTTCACATTAGGTTTGTCAAATTAATTGTTTCAAGACTACTACTGTACAGTATATTAAATTTCACATATATCACCTGGAGTTCTATTACCAATAAAGTGTGTACAGGGCTTTGCATTTTTTATACTAGACTTGGGCAAACTTTGGCCTATTTTTATTTATAAAAATAAAAAACAGGCAGCAGATTTTATGTCTGACAGTATATCACACTTTCCACAGCTCATTACTGGTATAGTGTGAACAAAAATGTTCTTGGTATAATCATTTGCTTTGACCTAATAAACTCTGGTATGCAAAATCCTTTTCAAAGTTATACCACTGTTTACAAGTAACAAATGATGGAGTATGTCCCTATAATTACTTTAGTCCATCACTTCTTTGCTATCATCACTGATAGCTGATGGATGGGATCTGTGCAGCACTTGTGTTGCTTAGCAACACTTGATGAGCTGCAGGGGAATACTTGCTTTTTCCCAAGGCATTGTGGGAAAAGTGTAACCCATTTCCATATTGGAGTAGCTGATTTTCTTTTTTAAGGAAAAAATAAATAAAAATGTTGTTATATTGGAATAGCTGGAAAACATGCCCAATTTTGCTAACTTTTTTTGCGTGACAATTCAAGGTTGCAATTTAGAGATTGTGGTGCTGACCTGAGGATAGCAAATTAGATAATACCATTTGCAGAACAATTCAGAATCCCTTTTGTTTTTTCTCAAAGTTTTGTTAAATTATTATATGGAATCAAAGTGGACCAGAGGATGCATGGGGTAAACTAAAGCAGAAGAAACTTACAGTAGGCACATAATTACTCTCAAGACCAGACTAAGTGATTAAAATGTGAAGAGAAACTGTTACACTGTCATTTCTATCATTGCTAATGCATTTGTTCTGATTTCTTTTATAGGCATTTCCAGAGCAGGATGCATATATTGGCCATTGCTATCTCTGTTATACTGGCCTAACTGTTCACTCAATTAGCAAAAATCACTGTAAGGGCTGATGTATGGAAGAGAGGCTGGCAATGGACTTATTCAATATGTGCAAGTAAAGGGAGCAGAGCTGAGTTTCTCCAGTGCCAGCCTTACTACTATGTGCTAGCCCTTCCAGGGCTTCCTACTATCCAGGACACCCAACAAAGGGGAGGGGTGCCAGCAGGGGAGCGTTATAACTGTCCATATATACTGTTTAGAATATCAGGCTGCTACAGCTGATGTAGTCTCCATCCTGGATAGAAGAGTTATGGGGAACTTATTTTATTTTAAAACACATAAAAAGTAATATTTTCAATAAATAAATGAAACTTAATTTTTCCTTCTAAAACTGTATTTGTTTTTTGTTACTTACATTGTTCATGTAAAATTGTTTTTTTTTCAAGTAAATAAATAAAAGCTGTTAGCATAACATTTGTGCTCAATTAATAAACTTAATTCCATTGATAATACTCTTTTTGTTTTTGATGAGTCAAAAACAGGGATTTCTCTGCTATTATTCTGAGAAAATAACTGAACTATCATGAAGAATATATATTATCTCTCTTGTGCCCATTTAGTTGCATTTTCTTATATTATAGTATTTAGCTTTCTATATTCTTCCTAGATTGACATAACCCATACTTATAGCCAGAACAAGCTGTGGATAGAACGTGAATTTAATAATGAAAACAGCTAAGAAAGGTTCAAATAAAGGCCATAGCAATAGCCATAACAATATAGGAAACTGTTTGCAGCCAGACTGAAGTTCCATTCAGTCTGGTTGCAAATTGATTTATTCAAAATACTGCAGTCTAGACAAGTATGTCCACTTGGAAAGAAGCACTTGGTGATTTGTAGTGCTAGGTGTAGTTTTGAGGTAGAGCACAAATTAACTATTATTATGATTCAGTTGGTTCTTAATTTTAACTGTTTCCATTGTAATAGTATCAACACTCACAGTTAACTGAAAATCAGTAACTTAATGTCAGCAAGTAAAATAAGAGAAACAATTTGCACATCTTTTTCAGAGATGAACTATGACAATTCTTAGAACGATAACAATCAATTGACCAGATTCCAAAATTCACAACCTGTCCCTAACAGCAGTGATATCCAGGAAAATATTGAGCTCACTACAGTGTTATGTCACGCGTGTTCCAAACAAAGGAGGCCATCATTTAAAACATGTTACCCATAATATGTCACTGTAAGTTAAATGGATTTTACCAATAGTTACAATTGTCTCATTAATTACCGTATTGCTTTGGTTGTTAGATGCACCTTTTCTCCATATATACAGCTCTAAAACCGGGATGCGTCTTTAGCGTTTTATTTTATTCATAGGACTCATTCTTGTGCCTTACAATTGATGGCGTCTTACAATGCACAATCAGGATACCACACCTCAAATTCTTTGTCAATGACAGCAACCAATTTAATTGAAATATTTGAAATAAGCTAGCATCCAGGTATTACCATATTGAGAGTGTGCCATTATTACCATGTTCTTCTTCCCTACAGTGTGCATACCAAAAAAGTCAAACTGTGAATTGCAGGACATATATAACAATCTCTTATAACTATTCTCCTAGTTATAAGTTTCCGTGACATAGTGACACATTTCATTTAAATTGCTTAAAGGCTAATTCACCAGTAGGCCTCGACGCTGGTTAGCCACGCCCCCCCGCCGGGTTCGTTAGCCACGCCCCCGCTGGGTCCGTTCTCTAAATTTACCGGTGAGTCACTGGTGACACAGCCAGTATTACTTAGTGATACAAAGTAAATCCTTCACTGCTGCAGCTAACCCGACGGAACTAGAAAGTTGCTCGACAGCTTGACAAACTACAGAAAGCCGGGACTTCAGTGCAGACCCCTGCACATGACTTAAAAGTGCATAACAGGAGGAGATTTATTACAGAGACACACAGGGGACAGCGCAGAGTGCTGGTGCTGCCGGCATGTTGCTTCAGCCAGGGATCCTGTTACATGTATGAGAGACACACAGATCTGAATGTAAATCGTTCTAGTGTGTACACAGGTATCGGCATGCTGATCGGGACTGTTTTTTTTTGTTTTTTTCTTGTAGTGTGTACCTAGCTTTAGACGTAGAGTAACTAAATGTGGTAGATTGGAGAGGATTGCTTCCACACAAAAAGACAACTGTTTATGTTTATATAAGCCATCCTAGCATGCAAGCACAATGACACATCCATGGGAAGAACAGTTCCTCTTTTTCAGAAATCCCCATCCCCTGACCGCCAGTCTGTCTTATTGAATTCTAGTATTTTATTTTGTTTGTTTTAATTTGTGCTTTATAGTCATTTGCGTCTGGAAGTCCATAAAATATGCACTAAGGTGAAGCAAAAAAAAAACAACATTTTTTGAGCTTATCTGATACAATCCTGTAGAGATAGGTGATTTTGGTTGTATTTCATTTAAATTCTCCACTTAATAAGATGACAATTGCAGATGTTTGGAGATCTTTAACATGGCAGTTTTGTTTTTGTCAAAGCATGTGACAAAAATGCTTCATAGCTTCCCTATTTGGTTAACAGGCAAAGTATTTAGTGTTTTAATTAATTGATAACGTGTCCTGATGTGGAAACAGGAGGAGATGGTTTAAGAAGTAATGATCAGTCTCCAAAGGACCAATGTATTCTAGTGCTGCTGAACCAGCTCATGACCCTGCATGGTGAGTGTAGCACAGAGTACTGCAAGAGAGATTTCCTACAACACCTATCTTTGTGGACTGGTTGGAATTTTCTAAATGTACCCATTTTTTTCCAGATAGGGCCCCCAAAATTCCAGGATCCAGACAAGCCGCAACTAAAGAAACCAGCAGCCACAGGTGGTGACAAGAACAGGTAGGACAGTCTGTCAAATGTTCTGAGTCTAGTGGAAAAATCCTGATTTTTTTTTTCTTTTTTTGGTGACTGTTCTGCCCAATCTATGGGGCAGATCAAGACTGTGTAATCTTTATGTACACACTGAATTCTTTTTATACTACACTAGAGTGCTAGCTGTCCTTTGTGGGCTGATCTCTCCCCCTCTAGTTTCTGGTCCCGCCTCTTTGATGGCTGGCGCCACCCCTTCTGGTGGGCCCCTGGTGTTGTAGCCCTCAGTGGGCCCTTCATGCCCCAGTCCGACACTGGATACATCATTGAATGCTCACTTTAGGTTTTTTTGTCAAAACTCTAGTTGCAATACTGAATTTGGTGACTTTCTGAGGCTCCTCAGTCTTCCTCTCTGCGCTAGGGAAACTAAATATTATAATTATATTAACCTGCCACTGACTAATATTTCAACATCTAAAGACCCATTATTTTGTCATTTATAGACACATTTAAAGCGATAAGATAGTTAAACAACTAGTTGAGGGGATTACAGCTATCATAATATGATATGATGAGTGACTGTGTAAGGATATAATATT
Organism: Mixophyes fleayi; assembly: GCF_038048845.1. NCBI lineage: Eukaryota > Metazoa > Chordata > Amphibia > Anura > Limnodynastidae > Mixophyes > Mixophyes fleayi. Next base: position 274,895,155 of record NC_134402.1, read on the forward strand.
AGTCGCACCATAAATATTAGAGGTGTCACCTAACTGCTTACAGAACACCTATCCATCAGTTTAAGATGAGGCAATGGAACGTTGATGAGAACAATAATGCAGTAAGGAACAGGCTAGAGACTGTACTGGAAATATGTACGTTTATTAAAACATAGTTCACTATTATAATAATAATAATAATAATAATAATAATAATAATAATAATAATAACATCTACATACCTCAAACTAATAATTTATGACCTAACAACCTGATGGTTTTTTTCAGCGTGACCCTTGTGAAAGGTTAATTTATGGAGATGTGCAAAACATGTCACATTATGAAATGTTATACTTGTTTACTGTTCCTTTCCTTTATGTATCTGGAGCAATCCAGTCAAAATAACATGCAGTATATGGCTGGACGTTGTGATTTAAAAATAAAAAAAAGCCCAACTAATGGTAAGCAATGAAAGCTCCTGGATAAATATTAAGTATCCCTGCAATTGTCACTTTTGTTACCTGTTAATTTGTGCAGTTATACATATAAATATGTAAACAAATGAGGTCAGAAAAGAAACAGGATTTACTCTGCTCAGCAATCTGTAGCTAATTCTTCACAAAATGTAGAAATTGTAACAGTTTTTTACTGTTGCTAACAAATAAAATATAAATTGATAAAATACAAAATAAAACGAAAATCAATGTATTCAATGTTCCACAGTCTTACTCACCATTTTTCTTAGGACTACAATATGTGTAAACATTCAGACAAATACTTTACATAAATAAACAGTAGAGATGGTTTCTTAACAATTATTACTTTGTATTAACAGTAACACCCATAACATGTTTTACACTCAGAGGCACTTTGTATTTGGTAAAATGAGTCAATTAAATTACTTTTTACATATGCAATCAATGAATATGCAATTACAATTACTGTATTTGTGATATATACGGTCATTTACACACCAGGAAAAATGTGGACAAATATAATTTTTCCTTACATGCAACTATCTGACCACCATGAGCATACGTAAATCATACCTTGTAACTGTCCTGATTTCTATGAAACAGTCCTGGTTTGGAGGGACTGCCTTGCCATTCTGTGATTCAGCAAGTTTCTGACAACTTCAAGGACAGCTTTAAATATGCCTGTGAGTGTTTATTATTGTTATTATTATTATATTTTTTATTATTATTATCGTAGCTCCTCCTAAAGGGAGTCTTGCAAATATATTGGATCCTTATACACTCCATGATTGGAGGAGACCATCTTCAAGGGTGGGTGCTTCTGGTGTGCGTGACAATTCAAAAATGTTTGCAGGGGCAGATGTTGACGTTGACTAATGCTTTGGAAGCGATGGAAATGCACCCAACATGGCGACAGTATGCTAAATTTGTTCCAACTGCCAACAGTACAATGTTGGGAGGTGTGTGTAAATACACAGCCGTTTCCTCTTTTTGGAGATGTCTCTGTGCTGACACTTTGTGAGACCATTTGGTGGTTTGTAGTCCATGATTGGAACATGTGTCTGTAAAAGGAAAATTGCCAATTTAGATATCAGCCTACTTTATGCATTGCACCACCCCCTTAATTAAATACAACTTATCTATTTTTCTTTTAAACTGCTCCCTTTATGTTCATTTATGGCTTCCATAACCTGGGAGAGTATTTTTGATGCTGGGAATTCAACTAGCTGTGAAGTGTCTCACGGGCATTCTAGAGACCATTCACAGTGGAGATTTTAACAGAAATCTCACCTCATAGAGGTGTGAGAAAAACTGAGTGGATATGTTTACTGTTGTAACGGTAAAAGTACACAGCCGAGATGTCCTGAGGAACAATGCGACTAATTGAATTGCTCTTGATGTGTCTTATTAGTTTTTTAATGGTTCTATTACATTTGTTTGTGTGTACCTATAAGTTATCATCATCGCCATTTATTTATTTAGCGCCACCATTTCCCCAGTGGTGTACAGAGAATATTTGTTATTCACATCAGTCCCTGCGCCATTGGAGCTTACAGTCTAAATTCCCTAAAACACTCACAAACACACTAGTGTTAATTTTGTGACCTCACTGCTGTGCTAACCACTAAGCCACTGTGCTGCCCAAATATAAGTGAACATTCCATTTTAAAGTATACTTGGATGGCGCCATAGCTTTTCATTGAAAGTGCTGAACCACAGCCCAATCTCCGTCCCTTTTGAGGACATGTAAAAATCAAGGAAAACACCAATCAAGGAAATTAATAAAGGATCTTACTTAACAAAGAACGATTCTCAATCCCTTGTCTCATAGCTAGCTTGACCTATATATGCATTGTACAAATATATGCATTTTGCAAAATGTAAACAATTGAGGTCACAGGAGATGATTAAACAGCATGTGCTCTGCTCAGCACAATTTCATCGATTGTAATGATATTTATTGTCTCACAAAGGGAACAGATAGCTGATTTACTAACCTCTTTGTGATATACATTGTGGGTGTGTCTGACAATATTTTTTCATTCTTAGAATTTGCATATATGCTTCTAATTATATATTTTAGAATAGAAAGGTATCAAAAATATGTCTTTTGTATAGTAACATTGTGGAATAGATCATTTTGAAGAGGTGTGAAGTTCTGGCAACCTGACCTTAAACTTTTCAATTTTTGCTTCACCATTTCATAGAATACCATTATAAATGTATTTATTTGGAGTTAAATAGGTTATGGAAGGACATATGCTGTCACCAGGTGTCGACTCAGAGAACTCTTGTGTTTCTGATGTCCTTAAATACACTTGAAGTTACCAAACATAGTATTTCCTCCATATAAAATAAATAAAAAGCAAATGGTGTACATTAAGAAAAAGCACCAGACCATAAATAATAAATTGAACAGGACAAACATATCAAGATAAGATAAGATATCATAAATAAGTTTAAGGCAATGGGTATGAAATTACGAATGGGAAATTGTAAAAATCGGATATCAGAAGGTTGACAATACCAGTCCAAATGAGTAGATGATTATACCCCAAAAGTGCACTGATCTTACAAGTCAGCAGTTTCACACATTCCAACTCTAAGTAAATCACTAAAAATCCTCACAGATCAACCGGGATTTGTATATCCAGAGAAGCAAACATATATGGTGAATGGACAGTTACACACAACCCCAGGTTTCTTAACAGGAATAATGCCAATCCAGTGGCTTACAATAACAACAAGGGTGGACTTGAGCACAGGGAAGAAAACTCAGGGAAAATGAGTCAGTCTCCAACTCCAGGGCTCAATAAAACATAATCTGAAATGTGTCGCTAAACTTCTCTCCTGCATAAAGGCTTACATTTGGTGTTGTAATGGTTGAATAGTGCAATCTCAATAGAGACTTAATCTCACAGACTCCCTCTCATTGATAGCTCTTTTGGGTATGTAGGTACCTCAGATCTGACAGGTCTCTATATCTCAATTAAACATTTCCCTCATTCAGTTCAGTGATATGCCTATACACTGGAACTTATACACTTGAACTCCTCTTTCTTACTAGCTCCCATGTGGCTGTGATAGCAGGGCTTAAGCTGTTTCTTCCTACTCTGGTCACAGGTTTCTTATTAAATCTAGCCCCATGTGGCACACTTCACTGCTGTCTGATTCCTTTGCATTCAATCTATGTATGTTACTCTGTGCATTATGCAAATGTAAAACATATATGGCCATGGCCAATATAAAATAACTTGCTGTTAACCTCAATTGGGCTCACTGTTAAAGTACACACATTAGTTTGCCACCAGCATTCCTTAAAATTTACTATTCGGTATGACATACAGATAATAATAGCACTTTCTTGGTGGCAACACATATCCAAATTTACCAGTTGTTTTGAATTATTGTAATAAACACAGATTTCCAGGGAAGTATATATGTTTTTCTAAAAGTGTATCAATGTTAACCACTTGGAAAAACATAAGTGTCTCACCATGCATGTATTTTACAAACATCTAAAGTGCATTTTCCTATATTTATTTTCCAAAATTCTGCATACTCCATTGTGAAAGAAGTTAATTTATGTTTGCCTCTGCATAAGTACATTAAGCCATATATGAAAACTGCAAACTGATAATATAATTTCTTCTAGCAGTATCTTTAAATCTGCATAATAATGCTCATGGCATAGCTGTTCCTAGCTTAAAATTACTGTTAACCCACACTTTAAATGTCTCCGTCATGATTGTTTGCACATTTACAGATAATTTCACTGCAGTTTGTTGAAGCCACCATGTTGAGTCATCAATATACTTTTGTGAATTTAAACCATTCATAGTGTTTACAGCAAATTGTGAAATATCGCGTTTTAGAATGTCAGTATTTATTGAGCTAAGAAATCCCATTCCTTCTCCTGTATGTCCATTACCATTGCAACTTCCTTTTTAAAGGGCATCTTAAATCAAAATGGAAACTAGTCCTTCAATGCGTTTGTTGGAAGTGAGATATACGCAGTACAGTTAGGATATTTTGCCATAGTTAACAATTCATTTGTATGAATGATCTAAGTAACAATTTTATATTTCACATAATTTGTAGCAAGGATCAAGGAATCCAATTTGACCTATATGGGAGCACCCTCTCCAAATGAGTATGCTTCTGCTTTATATTATAATATGTAGGAATAGCTCTTATGTCCACCTGTACTTGTAGGGTAATAATTGTGTTTGTTTTCCCACAAACCCATGTGGTTTACATTACACAGTATAGCTTCTCCATGTTTACCTCTTTCCACCAATTGTGATATTTAGTTTGGTATTGATTCCTACTGGATTACTAACCAATTATGTCTGATTTTAACAATAACATTTTTATTAAATTCAATTCTGTTTCCCAAAGTTCATATTTTTATGTGCATATGACATGTGTCCCATGTATTTAATTATATATGTACTTCAAATAGGTTTCTCTTGGATGCCGGATAGAAAAAATGTCCTTTAACATAAAGAAACATTTACAAATTAGATATAATATGGATGTAAAAATAGTGATGGACAATAGGGAGCCCTCACCTACAGCACCAAGCTCCTTTCTGTTTTATTGTCAGACTTGTTTAAAATGCCTTCTGGTATGATATTACAGATAGGAGTCTTTTTTTTTTGATTGGATGTATTCTTGTAATTTATTACTGAGATTAGGGTAAATGTGCAGCCCTTTTGAAAGCTAGCAGGATGCCCATGGGACCCCTGAAGTATTTTGGGTTGCCTTTAACTACTGGAGAGTATATTAACCAAATGTTCTGAATATTTTTTAGTCTGGACTTCCTTTTTAGATCCCACAATCCTGAATTATTTTTTCAGCCATGTTTCTCTTTAGCTTGTGGAGATCTAAGGGACAAAATAAAATGCAGGGTGAGTCCATACAGGTAACTATCCAATATGCAATAAATCAAACTGTGACACCAACAAGCAAAAGAGAAAGATATTAGAGAAACCCGCCACATGTTAGTCCAATGGTTAACTAGATTAGGGAATCTATTTATTATCTGAGCTTTTTCATGTTAATATTCCATAAAATAAATGTTCCTGTTTCTCTTATATAACTTTTCCTTTAAAACCATTTAATTGCATGACATATTTGTATTCTTCTGTTCTATGTTCTTCCTGTATTATGTAAACTGACTGACCAGTTGTATCTGGCATAAACTAATAGCCATCCCAACTATTCTTTGGAAATATTTCCTAATTTGTCATTTTCCTGTTTAACACTAGGGTATATCTCCTACTTGGTATTGTCTTAGAACTGTGGGGTTGCCAAAATATCTTTTTACTTTTTCAACAATAACCACTTTACTTCATCATCATTTATTTATATAGCGCCCCTAATTCCGCAGCGCTGTACAAAGAACTTACTTACATCAGCCCCTGCCCCTTTGGAGCTTACATTCTAAATTTCCTAACACACAGCCAGGCAGACAGACTAGGGACAATTTGATAGCAGGCAATTAACCTACTAGTATGTTTTTGGATTGTGGACGGAAACCGGAGCACCCGGAGGAAACCCACGCAAACACGGAGAAAACATACAAACTCCACACAGATAAAGCCATGGTCGGGAATCTAACTCATGACCCCAGTGCTGTGAGGCAGAAGTGCTAACTGCTAAGTCACCGTGTTGCCCCTTGCCACCTGACCTTGTACTGTGTAACCATTTCTGTAAATCTAGTGCCTATTCTTCTGATGCAAGATTTAGACTAGTTTATATACCCATGGCTAGTAAAATGGTTTCAAATGACGGCATTCTACATCTCAGTATTTCATAAAGTTGTCTTTTCTGTATGCCTGTTGACCCTGGAACTCAAACTACACAATACAAAAGGTAATTGGTCAATCCAGTTATTGCAGTTTGCATTACATATTTACTAAATATTCACTTTAGCTTCCCATTCATTCTTTTTACCACCCCTTCTGCCTGAGGGTATAGTATGGAACGTGTAAACTCCATGGTACATCTAGCCATTTTTCAATTTGCTTCTTGATAGAAATCAACTCTAGAGGGGATTAGCATTTGCAATACATATATTTCACTATGATATTAGCAGTTTGTTGGCTAAGCCCCCCACCTGGAGAATTCATCTACAACCACTATCAAAAACTTGTTTTTTTGCTATGGAATCAATCTGTAACCTTTGCTAAAGTCATTGAGAAGCATCTTCCATCAAAAATCATGTTGTTATTTGTGAAGCTGGGTCTTGTTTACATCAAATAAGAAATGTATTAATTTTCTCTTCTATATTCTTGTGTATTGGTGGCTGGCATTCAAACATTTTAATGTGTCTAATGATTCTTGTAATGTGTATGTAATTTGTTTTGGCTCTCTGCACATCTCACCTCTGCTCACTCGGGTTCAGGCTCCCTGGGTACAGATGCACAGCTAGTAATCGCAAGGATCATTTTTGCCAAATCTGATGCCAGGAATGGGCCTACCACCTCAAAAGCTGTTAAAATGTGCTCCTGACGATCCGTCATCTTCTGGAGGCAGACATGGATGGCTCTCTGTTTGTCTTACATCTTCTTAGTTGATTTATCTAATGCCTCCAGATGCCAAACAGGTGGTGAATGTATTAGACCATCAGGAGGTGAGAAGATTGGTGTCCCTGACAGCTCTACCTCCTGTTCATTTTCTGTCTCCTCCCGCTCCTTCTTATCAATATCCATATGCTGTTCTTCTACGTTGTGTGTGTGCTTAGCATCCAAGGGGAAAAAAAAGAATAAATGTCATTTATTTATTATTCATCAATATTTACTGGCAAGGGAATTTTAATATGTAAAAATAAAAATTTAATGTTTTTTAGGTGTGAAGAGCTTCATGTACATAGCTCAGTTAGGCTGTGATTATTCATCATTTTAAAATTGTTTTTGGAAAAGGAAAAGCTTTTAAACATTTTTTCAAACTAAAATAAGGGCTAAATATTTAGTGGAATTACACCATTTATTATTATATGGATGATGGCACAAATGCACCACCTTTTTGTACAATTTTTTTTTAAAGCTTAATCACCTTTTGCAGGCAACTCTGCATTAGGCCCCATGTTTTGATATATATCACCCCTCTGGAAAAACTGTCCAACAATATTGACTGCCAACAAATGAAAAACCACTTATATGCTGGGTTTCTTGGTCCACTTGGATAAACCAATACCCATTTGTAGCATCTATAACAGTAAACTCTATTTTCTCTTGTATTAATTTGGCAAGCAAACCAGGATAAACAAGACATAATTGGTGCAACTCGGTGAACAGTAGCGTTAACATGGCAATATATATGTGTAATATATATATATATATATATATATATATATATATATATATATAAAAATATATAAAAGCGGTATAATCCAATTGCTTTCAATACGGACCAGAACAGAGAAACCTGCAGTTTGACAGTCTCTAATTAGACCTTTATCTAACAATATAGTTCTTGTCTATTTAAGATCTTTTTAATTGTTTTTTGGAATAGGATAAGATTTCTCCAAATGGACATTCTCCACTCTATAATTATACAATGAAGGAGCAATCTCTCCTATTCACACCTCCCTTATCTAGTTAAATATCATGTCTTACATTATTAGTTATTGCCCAAGAAGTACCTTGCAACTCTTAACTGTTTATGCAAAGCCTTCAGTTTTATTTCCAAGTAATTTTTCTCCTTAATCACTTGCCCAAATGGAATCTGTTATGCCTTCAGCAGTTATGTATTTACATATGTATGTATTCTGTGTAAACTCCACCTAGTGGCCAGCCTGGTATTAACTTAAATTGAACCTTAAGAGCCTCTGTAGTTTAGTTTCCAATGCACCATGGGTAGCTATGGGAGGTCTCCATTTTATCTATTACATGCTAAGAAGGAAGAGGTGCAGTATATCACTTCCCCTAGCACGGCATCAATGGTAAGATTGCTCCCTAGTTATGCACTTTTGCCATGTTTTTTTCATTTTTGCATTACAATTTGTTCATGTTGTAAATGTATTTCCTCATTTCTGTATTACAGTTTTACCACTTGAATTATAACATTCTTAACTACTTGAATAAACAACATTGAAGTAGGAGTGGGTATGCTGTCTGTCTGATTATATTCAGGCTAAAGAGAAGATTATAGTGAAGACAGAACAGTAAAACATTGGCTGTCAGCAAGTGGAACACATATATTCTGATTAACACACCTGCTACACTGCCAACTCAGTTATCTGCATATGACAACTCAGCAGTTTCTACACAGTCTGCAACACAGTGGCAACTCAGCAATAGGAGTACCACCATTTGACTTCACAGAAACCTACAAATTGTCAGTGCAGCCATCCTAATTCAGCAATAAAGCAGTTCCTGCATCGTCAAGCACCTCCTTAAAGGAGCCAACACTCTGACTTCTCAGAAACTGGCACTCAGTATACGCAGTTACCTGTATACTGCAATATAGTGATCTCTATAGAGACAAACACCTACCGCTCAACATCATGTCACAGAAAATGACATCTTCATACAAAACAAGGTCTCAAAGCCCTGCTTCCTCAAAATCCTCATCTGTCAGCAACGCAGCCATCATTGCCAGCGTGAAAGCTGAAGCCACGAAAGCACGCACCAACTTTGCAGAGCAAGAAATGCAATTGAGAATAGAGAGATCACGTTTGGAGGCAGAGAAATAACATCAGGAGGCAGAAATGACAGTAGAGAAATTACGCTTAGAGGCAATTATGGAAAAGTTTGCTGCAGAAAAGGAAGCCGCAGCTGCCATTGCTGAAGCAGACTTCTTGGAGACTGCAGATCGCCCTGATATAAAAGGTACCATCAATGTACTTGACTCAGAGCTTGGATCCCAAGATCCACTGCAATGCACATCAGGCATGCAAACAGACTTTTTCAGTGAAAAAAGTCTAACACGCTAAGCAGTGCAACCACATTTGAACAACAAACCGCAAATTTACAAGCAAGAGAATTCTACACAAGGTGAAACCACGAGGGACATCCCTCCCCCACACCAAGAGTTTGAGTCTGTAAACTACAACAAAGGCAGCGCCTCCTGCACACAAAAGTGGTATGACACAAGCCGGCTGGAAACAGACAATCCTAGCAGGTATGACCACACACCACTTGCTTACTATGTTCATACACCGACAGCACATCGACAGCACATCCTAGAGCCAACCAGGACACACTAGACTTTGCCAAGTTGCTTGCTTGACGAGAGCTAGTAACACAAGGACTTTCAAAGTTTAATGATCGACCTGAGAGCTTCAGAGATTGGCTATCCTCCTTTCTAAATGCAATCAGAGGCTTAGACCTTTCATATAGAGAGGAGATAGACCTCTTAATTAAATGGCTTGGAAATGAGTCTGCTGAACATGCTAAAAGTATCAGAGCAATTAATATAAACTACCCAGAGTCTGGCCTTAAAATGAGACAGACTTGATGAATGTTATGGCTCATCAGAAGCAATAGAGGGTGCACTATTCAAGACTTAGAGAACTGAGTGACTTATTAATGGAGCTTCAAGTAGCCAAGTCTGAAGGAGACTTACTGGGACTTACCTACCTTGACACAGCTAGAGGCATTAACCCCATAGTTCAAAAGCTACCTTACAATCTGCAGGAAAAGTGGGTCACCCATGGCTCCAAATATAAACAGCGGAACAATGTGCCATTTCCCCCATTCTCTGTTTTTGTGGACTCTGTACACCAGCTAGCTAAGGTCAGGAATGATCCTAGTTTTGCCCTTACCCTATCAGGTGCTACCCCAATGCTACCTAGCCCACGCAAAACATCAGTTGCAGTTCACAAGACAAATGTGTATCCTCCAGATTCCTTCCACAGGTCTTCCAGATATATCAGTCAAGAGACTAAAGACAAGGATCCTAGCAAACAGTGTCCTCTACATCGGAGACCACATCCTCTCCTGAAATGCAGAACCTTCAGAGAGAAGTCCCTGGAGAGCCGCAAAGCCTTCCTTCGAGAAAACGACATCTGCTACAAGTGCTGCTCTTCAACATCCCATTTCTCCAAGGACTGTAAGGTCAGTGTCAACTGCACAGAGTGCAACAGCACAGATCACAACATAGCTCTACAACCTGGGCCTCCCCCCATGGACTTTATTACACAGTCACAATGACACCGAGCATGGCGGGGAGCACAGTGGAGAGGGAAGAAACACTACTACAGTCACACCAGAGATTACTTCACAATGTACTGAAGTCTGCAAAGAATCAATAAGCGGCAGATCTTGTTCCAAAATCTGTTTAGTAAGAGTCTACCGAAAGGGTCAGACAGACAAAGCTGTCAAATCCTAGACGATCAAAGTAACAAGTCTCTAGCCAGATCAACCTTCTTTGAAATCTTTAGTATTAAAGGCCCCAACACTCCTTACTTCTTAAAGACTTGTGCAGGGAGTTTTGAGACAACAGGGAGGAGAGCTACTGTCTATCAAGTCGAGTCCATGGACAGAAAGATTTGTCTTCCCTTACCAACTATCACTGAGTGCAACCAGATCCCAGATAACAGGTCTGAAATTCCTACACCAGATGCAGCTATTCATCATGCACACTTGAAACGTATAGCACACCTGTTACCAGAACTGGACCCTCAAGCCCAGATAATTCTACTCATAGGGAGAAATATCTTTGGGGTCCCCAAAGTCAGAAGCCAGATCAACGGTCCATACAATGCACCTTATGATCAACGACTAGATCTGAGATGGGTCATATTAGGAGATGTATGTCTGGGAAACATACACAGACCATCTTCTGTTAACAGCATGCTTACCCATACCTTGGAAAATCGACGTTCTTCTATTTTCCGACTGTGTCACAATCGCTTTCTCATAAAAGAATTGCCACACTGTCCTGTCATAGACTCCTCCCGTAACAATCACGTCTGTGACAACTACCAAGATCATCTAGGGTGCACAGTCTTCCAAAAAAACACAGAAGGGTGATCAGGTGACAATGTCCATTGAGGATAAACACTTCTTAGAAATAATGCAGAATGGACTAGTCAAAGATGAGGCAAACAGCTGGGTTGCAACTCTACCCTTTAGAAGCCACAGACCTCGCCTAGCTAACAACAGAGAGCAAGTGCTTAAACGCTTCTCTTCACTTAAACATAATTTTCACAGGAAACCAGACATGAGAGATCACTTCTTCTCTTTCATGGACAAAATATTTGAGAATGACCATGCTGAGATAGCTCCTATCCTCAAAGATACAGAGGAATGCTGGTACTTACCTATGTTTGGAGTATATCACCCCAAGAAACCAGGTCAGATCAGAGTCGTGTTTGACCCCAGTGCTAAGTTTGAAGGCATCTACTTAAGATCTGGTTCTGTCAACAGAACATCATTTAACAACAAACTTCTCAGAGTACTTATGCGCTTCCGAAAGCACGCTATCGCCTTCACTGCTGATATTCAACAAATGTTCCATTGTTTCCACGTAAGAGAAAAAGACAGGAATTTCTTAAGATTCATTTGGTTCAGAGACAATGACCCTTCTAAAGACATTGCAGAGTACCGCAGGAGGGTACACATCTTTGGTAACAGCCCTTCTCCTGCAGTAGCCATCTATGGACTCAGACATTCAGATCATGAGTGTGAGCAAGAGTATGGTCCAGATGTTAGACAGCTTGTAGAAAAGGACTTCTACGTGGATGATTGTTTAAAATCTTTACCAACAGATAAGACTGCAGTCAGCCTCCTCAAAAGAGCTCAGGAAATGCTTCTCTGCTCAAATCTCAGGCTTCACAAAATAGCTTCTAACAGCAGAGGAGTGATGCAAGCCTTTCCTTCTCAAGACCATACTAGTGATTTAAAGGTTTTAGATTTAATAACTGATTCTCCACCAGCTCAACGTAGCCTTGGGCTGTTATGGGACTTAAATTCTGATTCCTTCACCTTCCAAGTGAACAGTGAAGAAAAGCCCTTCATTCGCAGAGGTGTCTTCTCTGCTATAAACAGCTTTTATGACCCCTTAGAATTTACAGCTCATATCACTATTCAAGGTAAAACCCTGCTCAGGGACCTAACCTGCGAGTCATCTGACTGGGATGCCCCACTGCCTACACAGAAAAAGGATCAGTGGGAAGAGTGGAAGAACTCCCTATCTGCCTTAACTAACCTTTATATTACGCATCTGTATGCTCCTATGCCTTCTACAGAGGTACAGAACCAGAGACTGTGTGTATTCTCTGATGCTTCAGTTAAAACAATAGCAGCTGTTGCATATCTTAAAACTGTGGACATAAAAGGACAATGTCATATCGGGTTTGATATGGGCAAAGCAAAGTTAGCACCATAACCAGAGCACACCGTACCCAGACTGGAACTTTGTGCTGCAGTACTAGCTGTTGAGTTATCTGAACTCATCACATCTGAGTTGCCTATTGAGCTTGCAGAAGCAGAATTCTAAACAGATAGTTAAGAAGTGTTACGCTACATTAACAATGAGACCAGACGATTTCATGTTTATGTCAGCATTCGAGTGCTACGGATTAGGAGATCTACCAGTCCAAAACAGTGCCACTATGTATCTACTGTTCACAATGCTGCAGACTATGCTACAAAAGCTGTCACAGCCAATCTCCTTAAAGACACTTCATGTCTCACAGGACCTGAATTCTTGTACAAAGGAGATTGGAACAATCCAGAAAGTCACACATTTGAGTTAGTAAACGCAGACTCAAATGTTGAAATCCGTACACAAGTGACTACAATCCATACCACAATTTCAGATTGTCACTTGGAGCCTCACAGATTTCAAAGGTTCTCAACTTGGAAATCACTTGTCAGAGCTTTTACTTGCCTAACCCACATAGCTCGGTCATTTAAAAACGCCACACCTGTAAATGCAAATGAATGTAAGGGTTGGCATCACTGTCAAAATACTTTCATAGTAACAGAGACACAACAATCCAAGAACCTCATTATCCGTGTTGTGCACTGTCAAGCCTATACTAGAGAGATTGACTGTATTACCAGTGGAAAACCTATTCTTAGAGACAGCGTCCTGAAGAAGCTAGACCCATTCTTCGACAAGCATAATTTGCTGAGAGTAGGAGGTCGCCTTGAAGAAGCAAACTTAGGATCCAATGAGAAACATCCATTAATCATTCCTGGAAGTGACCACGTTACTTCTTTAATTGTGCAACACTATCACAATGAAGTCAAACATCAGGGGCGATTATTTACCAAAGGGGCTCTACGATCAGCTGGGTTATGGAATATTGGATCAAAACGACGTGTAAGTAACATAATCTTCAAATGTATCACTTGTCGCAGACTTTGTGGTACTTCTCAAACTCAGAAAATGGCCAATCTTTTTCCTTTTCTAACGTTGGTCTTGATGTATTTGGTCCCTGGACTGTCATCACCCGACATACAAGAGGGGCGAATGCAAGCAGTAAGCGCTGGGCAGTTGTATTCACCTGTATGGCTATCAGAGCTGATCATATTGAAGTCATAGAATCAATGGACACTTCAAGCTTCATTAATGCTCTTAGACGTTTCATTGCAATCCGTGGTCCTATAAAACACATCCGCTCCGACAGAGGCACTAACTTCGTATGAGCAGCCAAAGAACTACAAATTTGCTTGAACATCGACACGAAAGGTGTGCAGAGATACCTTAGTGAACAGGGTTGTGCATGGACCTTCAACCCACCTCATTCTTCTCATATGGGAGGGACCTGGGAAAGAAAGATCGGCATAATTCGCAGAATCCTTGATTCCATCTTCCTACAAGTAGGAACTGCAAGACTCACTCATGAGTGTTTAACAACCTTCATGGCTGAAGTCTCAGCTATTGTCAATGCTAGACCTCTGACTTCACTTTCTAATGACCCAGAAGACCCATTCCTGCTTACTCCTGCCACTCTTCTTACCCAGAAAACTGGGACTATCCATGCTCCTCCTGGGGAGTTCAACACCAAAGACTTATATAAACGTCAATGGAGGCAAATACAAAGTCTTGCAAACACCTTCTGGGACAGGTGGAAGAGACAGTACATCTCTACGCTGCAATCAAGGGACAAGTGGCAAGTTGCCAAACCTAACTTAAAATCTGGTGACGTTGTGCTCGCCAGAGATTGTCAATCACAGCGCAATGAGTGGCCTTTAAGTCACTAAAACATTCCCAAGCAAAGATGGGAAGGTCCGTAAGGTCGAGGTCAAGATTTGCAAGCACGGAGAGACTAAGTTATTTCTTAGACAGGTATCTGAGCTGATCTTGTTGTTACCTTCGGAAGACTTAAGTGATGGGATAGATTGATACTAGGCGGGGGGGTGTTATGCCTTCAGCAGTTATGTATTTACATATGTATGTATTCTGTGTAAACTCCACCTAGTGGCCAGCCTGGTATTAACTAAAATTGAACTCTCAGAGCCTCTGTAGTTTAGTTTCCAAAGCACCATGGGTAGCTACAGAAGGTCTCCATTTTAGATATTACATGCTAGAAGCAAGAGGTGCAGTATATCTCTCCCCTTAGCACAACATAAATGGTAAGATTGTTCCCTAGTTATGCACTTTTGCCATGTTTTTTCATGTTTGCATTACAATACATTTGTTCATGTTGTAAATTTATTTCCTCATTCTGTATTACAGTTTTACAACTTGAATTATATTATTCTTAACTACTTGAATAAACAATATTGAAGTAGGAGTGGTTATGCTGTCTGTCTGATTATATTCAGGCTAAAGAGAAGATTATAGTGAAGACAGAACAGAATCCACTGTTCAATCTTACCTGCTCTTTTGTCTCTAGCACTGCAATACCTGGGCTGAATTAAACTAAACCTGGACTGCATTTGTCTATCTTCTATCTTCCATCTGTAATTACTATTCTCAGATTGCTTATAATTCCATATTCTGTGTCCCTGTTCCTATAGTTTAGACACAAGCGTTATCATTCTTACCTCATCACATTCCAACTGCAACATCTATAACAATTTTTCATAATCAAGGAAAGCTCTGCTATTATTCATGCTATAATCCATGTATTTTGCTACTAGGGACTATGTCAATAATAAAATTAAATCTCTAAGATTTCTCATTCTCCATCAAGTTTCTGAACTACTCTCCTTCACATGCATTTATAAGATTTAATCAGCCGCAGACAAAAAATTAACAATTCGTTTAGCACCACATGTAATGCTTTCCTTCAGTATTAGAGTCATAATGCTTTGTGCTTGCACTAAACTTTGAATTGCAAAAATCTTTTCTCAGCATCTTTGAAGAAAGATTGGTGCATTCGCTGTAAACCACTCAACAGCTTGTCTTTTTTTCAAACTGTTTAAGATTAAATTCAGCAGTCTCTGTTTATTTATGCAAACAATTTTACCCCACTGTAAAACACTGTCTTCCACGGTATGAACCTTAAAATCTGATATAGGTGCAGGGCATACATTAAACAACAACATTTTCATGCCTGCATTTCCAATGCTGGAGATGCAAAAAATTAGACTGCATTGTTCACTTCATATGTATCTATTCCTGCTTTTGATTTGTTCCCAGTCAATTTATTTTGTACTCTTGTAACAAATCACTATGAAATCTGCTCCTTTTGATATAGAAATATGCACCCATTTATTACTTACATTGTAAGGGGTCATAAACACAATGTCCCTGATTTGTGCCACCCAATTGGTTGCAGGGATTTCTCACCTTTATGTAACACCTGTTCATTCCACTCCTGAGTGGGTGTTGCGGGTATGATGTTATTACATTAGTCACTTTCAGCACAATCCCTCCCCCACAAATCTTCTAAGCTGCACATTGCAGGGATGTAGGTACTTGTGTTACCAGGGGATGACTTTGGAGACCTCCTTAAATCCACATAGACCTCCCATGGATAAGACAAGACATCATATAAGTAAAAACCACCTTAGTATGTTTATTTAAAGGAAGGATGATTGGAAACGGGAATTTGAATCTTGCAGGTGGCACAGTGTAAAAAAGTTTAATATACAAAATGCAATAGATAGTTTAGTCTCTCTCAATCACAGACTGCACCTAACAATCTTCACTTCCAAGAGACACATCTCTTCAAACAGAATGTATATACTTACAGCCTTATCACACTAATAGGCAAAGCCAAGGCCAAACTAAACCTGGTTCCCTGTACACTTGTATAGCCAAATAGACAAAGAGAAAAATTTATATAATTGAAATGAATAGAAAAATATTGATAATTGAAATAGACTCTCATCTAACTAATTAACACAGAACACCAATCAGATAAATATAACAAATCACTTATACAAAAAAGGAGCTGAGTGACAATAACAGGTCAGTCATTAAGGCTGGGTGCACACTAAAGAAAGTTTCTCCCGATGCGACAGCTTTACCGACTTTACAAACGGCAGGAAAAAATAAAAGTCTCGATCGGCATGCCAATTTATGTGTACACACTATACATGTTTTACACAATTTACTTTCAGATATGAGCTCTTCATCTGTCATAACCATTGACTGAAAAGATTATGACTCTGCACACTCCATAGATACCTATGGACACTGCTGGTCATTAGTGCACACACACTGCAGAATTGGAGCAACATTGTACCATCGTTGAGCAACATTTTTTTGAGTCTGGTTTAAAAATCAAATCAAATGTTACAATGTGCTTTGGAACGATAATCATTCATCATTGCAGTGTTCACACTCCTTGGATTGCCTCCTACCTCCTGCTCCATCCCACTCCCCAGCAGCCTAGTCTGCTGTGAACAAACAGATAAAATGTTGGAGTATGCAACATTTTGTTGTAGTTCATAGGTGCCGCCATTTTGTTGTAGCCATGTGGCTGTGGGGGTCACATTCATTTTTATTTTGAAGACTCTCAACTGCCGTTATAATTATTGCAAACTCAATTCACTGTCTTCAAAATTTTCTTAAAAATACAGAGGCATGGGTAGCTATTTGTACCAATAACCTGCTCTCTTTTCTCCACATTTCTTCTCTCAATTCATCAGTGATCCCCATCAATTTGTATAACTTTTTAACATGTAGCTCTCAAGTTCTCACATTTGTCAGTATCAACATTATTCCAAGCAAAATAACCTCCAATAAATGCATATATGTGAAAACTTAACTGGTCACCAACCATTTGTAATTTGAACTATCCTTAAATACCTTGCTAATAGATTTAGAAAATACTTTAAAAATATTGATATTTATCATTTTACAGTGACTTCAACTCCAACTGCCTGGAATCTGTATCATGGCAAAGGAATATTATTGATATCACACCTTTAGAATAAAATTTTGAATTCACTGATGTCTCTAGCGTATATGATTAACCTTACTATTAATTACAAATCATTATATTAACTCAAAATAAGCAATGCTCTGTGTAACTAATGCTATCGATATTCCTAACTTATTTACTACTACAGTCATGGCCAAAAGTTTTGAGAATGACATAAGTATTGGTTTTCACAAAGTTTGCTGCTTCAGTGTTTTTAGACCTTTTTGTCAGATGTTGCTATGGTATACTGAAGTAATATTACAAGCATTTCTTAAATGTCAAAGGTTTTATGGACAATTACATTAAGCTTATGCAAAGAATCAATATTTGCAGTGTTATCCCTTCTTTTCGAGGTCCTCTGCAATTTGCCCTGGCATGCTGTCAATCAACTTCTGGGCCACATACTGACTGATGGCCGCCCATTCTTGCCTAATCAATGCTTGGAGTTTGTCATAATTTGTGGGATTTTCGTTTCTCCACCTGCCTCTTAAGGATTGGCCACAGGTTCTCAATGGGATTAAGATCTGGGGAGTTTCCTGGCTATGGACCCAAAATTTCAATGTTTTGATCTCTGAGCCACTTAGTTATCAATTTTGCCTTATGGCAAGGTGCTCCATCATGCTGATAAAGGTATAGTTCCTCACGAAACTGTTCTTGGATGGTTGGGAGAAGATGCTCTTGGAGGATGTTTGGTACCATTCTTTATTCATTGCTGTGTTCCTAGGCAAACTTGTGAGTGAGCCACTCCCTTGGCTGAGAAGCATCCCCAAACATGAATGGTCTCAGGATGCTTTACTGTTGGCATGACACAGGACTGATGGTAACGCTCACCTTACCTTCTCCAGGCAAGCGTTTTTCCAGATGCCCCTAACAATCTTAAGGGGGATTCATCAAGGAAAATGACTTTACCCCAGTCCTCAGTAGTCCAATCCCTGTACCTTTTGCAGAATATCAGTCTGTCCTTGACGTTTTTCCTGGAGAGAAGTGACTTCTTTGCTGGCCTTCTTGACACCAGGCCATCCTCCAAAAGTCTTCGCCTCACTGTGTGTGCACATGCACTCACATCTGCCTGCTACCATTCCTGAGCAAGCTCTGCACTAGTGGTGCCCAAAACCCATGAATCAACTTTAGGAAACTGTCCTGGCGCTTGCTGGATGTTCTTGAGCACCCTGAAGCCTTCTTCACAACTATTGAACCTCTGTCCTTGAAGTATTGATGGTCTGATAAATAGTTGCTTTAGGTGCAAGCTTACTAGCAGCAGTATCCTTGCCTGTGAAGCCCTTTTTGAGGAAAGCAATGAAGACTGCACATGTTTCCTTGCAGATGACAATGGGTAACAGAAGAAGAACAATGATTTCAAGCACCACCCTCCTTTTAAAGCTTACAGTCTGTTATTTTAACTCAATCAGCATGACAGAGTGATCTCCAGCCTTGTCCTCATCAACACTCTCACCTGTGTTAACAAGAGAATTACTGACCTGATGTCAGCTGGTCCTTTTGTGGAAGGGCTTAAATGCAGTGGAAATGTTGTTTTCGGATAAAGTTCATTGTCATGGCAAAGAGGGACTTTGAAATTAATTGCTATTCATCTGATCACTCTTCATGACATTCTGGAGCGTATGCAAATTGCATCATAAAAACTGATGCAGCAGACTGTGTGAAAAATAATATTTGTGCCATTCTCAAAACTTTTGGCCATGACTGTACAGTAAATGAACTAGCAAGATATCACTCAATCTAAATTTTGGCAGAGGAAACTTATCTTACATTTCCTTCATCAGAGGAGATCCAATTTCTCTCAGGATCTAAAATGGACAACTTGTTTGCTCCATTGGGTTTATCTGTAGACAGAAGATAGCTGCTAGTCTGTGTCCTCTTTCGCTTCTCCAGTCAGTCTCTGGGTGTTTTATTACTTATTTGTTTGTCTTCAACTTTTTTACCCTCTCTGGGGGAAATTTAATTCAGTGCAATGACCTGGAGGGAGCTCCTGCGAGGTACAGTATCTCTGTGGGATGTTTTAACCCACCTCATATTACACAGAAATGTGCACAGCTGCTCATCACAAAAGGATCCTACAGGTCCTCATGCCAAATTGAATTCCCCCCTCTGTTTCTCTGTCAGTTCTTCTTTTCTTCACTAAGTCTCACTGTCCATTCTTCAAACAAACTGAACTTTATCAAATCATAAATTGTCACTTATAACTCCTGGCATTCCTCACAGTATTAATATCTCATAAAGCTGATACCCAATAATATACATTAATAAACATGGTTACATAATAGCTGGTCAATTTTAGTATTTCTTCAATAATTTATAGGGCATTACAGTAGTTAGGGTCCTTCTTTTAGCTCTTTACATGTCCACTCCAGACAACACTTCAAGTTATTTATCCAAAATAATTTATACTTCCAGGAACAATCACACGGTACAAGCCGCCAATATGTTGGTGATGAAGTCATAAAACAGCAAATTACAGGCTCAGATTTCCTAGGGGGGGGGGGTAACTACTGATGGGGGCTGACGGGGATTTACATGGTTACTAATACTTGTTGCT